>NC_092356.1:58449336-58749336 GCF_963676685.1 Mytilus edulis
CAATATAAATAAATTGGAGAACACAATAGACAAAGAATCACACGAACAACAGCCAACAAAAGGCAACAAGTTCAAAATTTCAATACGCCAGAAGTGTATTTTGTCCACACAAGACATATGTGTGACGCACAGATACAAAAGTTTGAAAGCCGAAACGAGTACAAAGTTGAACAGCATCGAGGACCAAAAGATCAAAAAGGTTGTGCCAAAAACGGCAAGGGTTTTCCGTTAAGTTACCAGAAAATCCCTATAATTTAGAGTAATTTATACTTTTGCAAACAGTAAATTTAATAAAATGAATATTCAAAAGATGTACATGATAAAGCTGAAGTATTAACTAACTACAGGAAACAACTGAAATACATTTACATAACCAGACATTTGAAACACAAAAGTAGACACATCCGAATACGTATAAACCTCTACGCCAAGTGACGTCCTATTTGAAACTGAAAAATGACGAAAAAATGACGTCATTAGAATTAGTAAAACAGAGCATCAAAAAATGAAAAATGACGAAAAAATGACGTCATTAGAATTAGGATTAATTTAAGATTATATATTTGAACTAAATACTGATATTGCATTTAATAACAAAGCACATTTTAATTCATAGTAAACCATTATGGGTCAAAGTATATGTTTATCTATAGCTATAATCGATTTGAACGTTGTTATTCCGAAGTTCACATGTTTCATATTGTGTAGATATGTTTATTTCAATTGCTCTTCGTTTAAAATGGTAGTACAAAACATTGGTTAACAGTGTTTTGGTTCTCTTACGATTGTTTTACATTCATTTTATTTTAAAAACATTATACTAGTATTAAATTATAAGGTTGAATTGAGGGCTTTTATCAGCAATCAAAGACGGGCTTCAAAGTTATTGTGAAACTGCCTATTCTAGAGGTGGCGTGAATCAGATGTGGATACTTAAAAATTCCAAAGATCTTTTAGAGTACATACACTCTAACTCTCTTTCATCTTGTAACAGTATTAAAACATTTGACTTTTCTACTCATTACACAAGTATTTCACAATAAAGAACGATAACTCTCTCTACACGACCCATCTTAAAAGTTTCGTCACTCTCGTTAAATCTCGTACGATTAATTTCTTTTAATGGCTGCCGAATTTAACGTTTCAACGCGAACTTAAAAAACGGAACAGATCGGCCGTGAATAATTTCGATGTTAAATACGACATGAATATTTATTTGTTTATAAAAACAAGAATTAAGAAATTTTGGTAACTTTTATATTATATTTAAATTTTATTGCACCACGGAAATAACCGAAGTTTGGACAACAACATCCGATGCCATGTTTCGTCTGCTCATCATTCCATTATCAGTGAGGTCAAAACAAATTTCCTAAATAATCACAAGTACATCATTTAAAAGTCCCACAATCATAATTAATGATAACATATTTAGCGTAAAAGTTCCGTCCAGCCATGGGAACACAGAAAAAACCTCTGCTAGTAATACTTTTCGGGATTTAATTTATAATGGCCATGCGGCATACAGGGTAAACTCCGGTGCACTGGTTGACCATGGCTACTTATATTCATTTGCCACATAATTCCCCATATCAAGGAACATTGATAATAACGTTGGTTATACTGTTGAATGTGATCACAGTTATTCATGTAGCCTACAGACTAATTCAAAACTTAACCAAAGTTTAAAACAAAAAAAAATAATTCATAATCTTCTGTACATCCTTTGACAAACTCTCAACAAATCTTTTCACTGATTATGTCACATTACAGATATATACCTCATACTTCCCAGGAGATGGAAACTGTTTTGTTTTCTCTCTCTAAGTTTAATCATGAGGAGACTTGAGTCTGAGTAGTACATTTAAGTACAGACTATATATTGTCCAAAATTGGATTTTATGGGAAGATGGATTTATATGATAATCAATGATAATACCATGACTTTGATAGGTATATTCAGGGCATGTTCCTATGAAGTATGTGGGCTACATCCTTTAAAATTAAAGCTGCAGCAGTCGCCTGTATATTTTATGCGTCAGTTTAAACCTGATCAAAACATTTATGCACGATATGGAATAACCGTTTCACAAATGATATCGGATATGTTCCTTACGTCGTAACTACAATCCCCTTCCCTTTCATGAATGTGACCTAAGCAACACGACGGGTGCCACATGTTGTGCAGGCAGGATCTGCTTACCCTTCCGGAGCACATGAGATCACCCCTAGGTTTTTGGTGGGGTTCGTGTTGTTTATTCTTTAGTTTTCTATGTTGTGTCATGTGTGCTGTTGTTTGTTTGTCTTTTTCATTTTTAGCCATGGCGTTGTCAGTTTGTTTTAGATTTATGAATTTGACTGTCCCTTTGGTATCTTTCGTCCCTCTTTTATAATGATGACTTACTGTGATATAATTTATTAATGGAAATACATTGTAAAACGATTTTGTAAGAAATAAAATTCACAAAAACTAGATCAATTTTAATTGTATATGTTTCTTTCCAGGAAATATGTCTATTTTTTTTTCTAATTTTTAATATTTTAAAAATATAGATATTTTTATTTGTACATGATTTTAATTAGAAAAACCTTTTGGTTAGGCAAAATTCAACCCCTCGCCAGAATCATAAAAATTGAATATAAATGAAAAACATACCAAACTACAATGCGAACATTAAAATTTAAGAAAATAACCACAATTTTCTAAAGTTGTTATATTTCTCATTATTTGTCTCTAGTTTGTTTATATTTTTTGTGATTTTGAACGCTAAAAAAAAAAGAGGATTTGTCATCATAAACTATCGGCGTCCATTATCTTATTTTGATTACACATCAACTATCTTGAAATTATGTAATCTGTTTTCCTCAAATAATATTACTGTTTTAGAAAATTTATGTCGATATATTAAAGCTGTTAATGTGAAAGTCTCTCCTCCTGGTTAATGTATATCATTTTCCTCATACATGCACTGTATATTATATTGTTGTATATACTTATTGTGTCTATAACTATGTCATTAGTTGATGAGAATAAAATTCATTCATTCATTCATTCATTCATTCATTCATTCATTCATTCATTCATTCATTAATTCGCCCAAAATTTTAGTACGATTTTCGCACAGCTCAATAGTAAGTGCTATGTGTAGTGCGTATTGACCGCTGTTAGCCTAAACGTCTTTTTTTACTGATATTATGTTGTAGTTTGTAATTCCTCGACTTATGGTGTTTTATTACCCTAAGCGATTTGTGATGCTAATAAACCACTAATTGGCTTTCCGAAGACGATATTACCAAGCTATCAAACGAACACATATCAGTTACATTTCTATAATGATCACATGTCTTTTAAGAGATAAGGAAACACTACTTTCTTCATTTTTTTATCTATTTTTTAGTTTGATCAATATTTTAATCATAACATCTTTTTGCTTGATATATGAAACATACACGACTTAGATAACATCTGGATTATGACATTAGAAACTTTGTTTGATTGTGCTTATTGAATTCCTGATCCTGATTTTATATACATCAAGGATTAAATTTTCAATAGAAATCAATATTTTTCACAAAAAAAAGACAACCAGTACTGTAAACATCGTCTTGTTGGTTGTAATAAGGGAATAACCTACTTGATAACATATCACTTTTACATCATACTATTTATCGGGTTTTTTTTTCTTCTGTTTTTAGCAATTGCATATAGCTTTTATATTTTTATAGTTTGATTAGTTTTGCAAATAGTTAGCAAAGGTACAATGCTTATTATTTGTTGCGCCAGACGCGCGTATCGTCTACATAAGAATCATCAGTGATGCTCAGATAAAAAAAAAGTTTAAAAGCAAAACAAGCATAAAGTTGAAGAGCATTGAAGACCCAAAATTCCAAAATTAGCAAAACATGTATTGCTATTTTAATAAAAAATTTTGCAAGATTACTCTCATACATTGGTCTTAAATTGTCTAACTCTGGCCTTGAAGGCATAAAACTTTGCTCAGTGCTCGGAGCACAAAAATCATGCTCGAAACATGAAATCCAGCAATTTGATTGGTTGATTTTCGAGTCTGAGTACAAAAATCATGCTCCAAAGTTTTATGACCGTGAGGCCTGATCTCTAATTCAATTATATCAATATATTTTGGATATATAAAATTTGTCAAATTAGTGGTATGTAAAATGTTTATGATTTCATTGCGAACAATGTTGATTTCATTAATGAATACTGTTTAGGCATTTTCTTATGTTTAGTTTAATCCAAGCACTTCTGTTGCGTAATCCCTTTAAAGGTTAGTTATGATTACAAAATTTGTTGACTCGTGACAATAATTAACCGAAATCACGATGAGTCCTAGAGCTTAAAAAGAGGGACGAAAGATACCAAAGGGATAGTCAAACTCATAAATCGAAAAAAAAACTGACAATACCGTGGCTAAAAATGAAAAAGACAAACAGACAAACAATAGAACACATGCCACAACATAAACAACTAAAGAATAAGCAACACGAACCCCACCAAAAACTAGGGGTGATCTCATGTGCTCCGGAAGGGTAAGCAGATCCTACTCCACATGTGGCACCCGTCGTGTTGCTTATGTGATAACAAATCCGGTAAATTGTCTAATTCGGTAGGTCATATTCATGAAAGGGAAAGGGATTGTAGTTACGACGTAAGGAACATATCCGATATCATTTGTGAAACGGTTATTCCATTACGGTCAACCAACTCGTTATTGCGTCAGTAAAATTTACGAAGGGATGATTTCAACTTCCCAATTTGGAACTGTTGGTTTAATAACTTCCTTGTGAGCAGCAACCCTCTATCAAGAAAATTCAAGCACGGGAATATCGTATCAATTGGGAGATATATACCCCGTATGCGGGTACTGCTGGAATGTTGCTACTTAGAAATGGAAATTTCACAATTTGAAAGCTGAAATCATCTCTTTTGTCGTAAAGTTTTGTTTTCAACCGACCCTCATTATCAATTTCTAGATGTAAGTCAAGATATGAGGCCGACTTAAAAATATAAGGCAGTAGAAATAAAGATATATATATTAAAAATAAGGCAGTAGAATCCAACGTAAAACATTAAAATTGTATATAAAAAAATACATTGCTTCACCACTGCTGGTAAAAATTTCCCCTGAGAGTATGACCAGCCTAGTGATCAGTACTTCTATATTGACATGAATTGCCACTGATATGGTCATACTTATAAATCAACTATTTATATAAACTTCAGGTTTTAGAAACACCTAGGACTTTCTACCTCAGAAATGTATTACCATAGCTTTATTTTACAAAACCTTTCAAAATTGAGTCTTTTGCAGACGAAAAACATGTCTGGCGTATACCATTTTAATCCTGGTATCTATGATGAGTTTATTCACCAGTATATGAAAAGATGATTTGATCTCTATGTTTACAAATGTTGTCGATCTAGTATAAAGAAACTGACTGACAAGCTTAAGGTAAAGATGAATTAAAAGGGTTTATATTAGTGTAGTTCTATTTTAGTTTCTTCTATGTCATGTTATACAATTCATTGAATCTCGAATGACCTAATATTAATACCAAGATCACTTTTGATGTTTCACCACGCAGCATTTCAGTTCTGACATTGTCTATCATAAATAAAATTTCTGGAGGAAAAATGTTTGAACAAGAGATATGAAGTTCTATCAAGACATAATGAATACTGATATCAAAAGAAGATATGCTGTTTATATAAATGTCGTCTCGAGCCCAACAATGAACGTTTCAGGAGTAGCTTCATGATTCAAAGTTACAACAGAAGAATTGATGTACAATATGCATAGGCATACATGTATTATCTATTAATTTTACTCAAGGCTTTTGAACCAATTGAAATGAATATAGTTATGTGTTTTACCTGATAATCGTTACTTACATTTGCTTTGACCGCCAACAAGGTCAACCGATTCTTATATTTTATTACAATTCTAATGTATCAAAGGGAACTCCAGATAATTATTAGCCGATGTTTGTTTTTATTAAGCATACCTTTACATTTTATGATAGCTGTATCCTTCATATAATGCTAAGTTTATAATACCTTTTTGTAACCAACGGGACTCAGTAAATATTGCATAATGAGTACACTAGTTTTGTTTTGGGTTATAATACATTTTAAGGAAATAGGTATAACGCTACATCAATACTTTTGTTCTTTTACGGTAAATTATAACATCATTAAATCGAAAACACGTCTATGATGGAGGGTGGGTGGGGACAGGACATTTTCCGGGACTTCGGGATCGGTTATTTTTAAGCTCGGGATTTCGAGATTGATCCTTTCGGGATTAATCCATTAATCCTTTCCGAATCCGGGAATATTTTTTTTTTCGAATTTCGGGATGTCGGGATTTAAATTACTTTAAATTCGGGACGGCGGGATTTCATGTTTTTAAGTCCAGGATTTCGGGATCAGGACCCCTGAGCTAAGCTGTTAATTGAAGTAAGCTGCATATTTCCTTTCATTCATAAGCGTATGTTTATACTTGTATCTGTTTAAGACTTCAACGTGTCAGAGTTAATTTGGAGTATAACATTTTCCTTTCTAAGTTACGAAGTTTAAAGTGATCATATTCTACAATTTTACCGTACCTTTGAATTGCACTTCTAAAAGAAACTTTTTCAATGTTTCACCATCTATCGGATTCATAGCATCGCACAATCCTTTGGTATTTGGACAGAGTGTTCGGTGCATATTCTAAAAGTATCAAAATATTAACTTATTATAATCTTTGATTTAGAATGAAATTCAAAACAGTGTGGCTGTGGCCATTGATTGACATATTAAATTCATCCATTGACTGGGACAATTTAGGTGAACGTTTGTAAGTAACGACCATTGATTGCTCACTTTGTACTTTTTAAAGACACTTAAACTATGGGGTCACCAAAGGTTCTCAACACCTTAATAAAGTAATTCGAAAAAATTAATCAGAAATAACACGATGTTTTGATTGATATCAATTATATAAATCAAAACATAAAGGTTATTTCTGATAAATTTTTCGAATTATTTTATAATAAAAGGCGTTAAGAAACCTTGGTGACCCCACAGTTTAAATGTCTATCGTAGGTACGTCGTGAACAGTGGTCGTTACAGACAAACGTTCACGTAAATTGTCCCAGTCAATGGAATAATTTAATGTGTCAATCAATGGCCACAGCCACACTGTTTATCAATTTTTGCTCGATATTGAATATTATATGCATAAGTTGATACATATATATATGTATTGTTCCACCGAAATGTCCAGTGTATACATAAGAAAATTAAGAAATTAAATAGTAGCGAAGTTTACTAGAAAGGGTTGATTGCGAAATAAAGTATTCGCGAAAATAATTTGGTTTACAGAATGTGATAACGTATACCTTGATTGCATGTGCAAACGCCAGAACAGCATCGCTGACAAACTGTAATTGGGCCTCCATATCAAATGTGTCTAGATCAAACGATTCGTTTCCAGTGCAGTCCTTTATAAAGTTCTCGTTATAAGGTGTCCAGGGACTACCTCGATATTTGCATTTGAATTGTTGCTCCCAGTATTCTATAAACCAAGGATTCCGATGATTGCTGCCTGGTTTTAATTTTAAGAAATACTCTTTAAATCCTTTTACTTCGTATGCTAATGGTTGAGTTGTAATAGCACCTTCAACCTATTAAAAACAAATATATAAAATGATAAATGGGAAAAAGACATTTCTTTTATTAAAAAAGTGCTTTCTTGTTGCTGGCAGATGTATTAGACTTTCCTATAATTCGTTATACTATCAAAGGTCTATACATGTAAGCTAAAAAGAAAATATTGTTGTTGAAAATATAAATCAACCCAATACAAAGAATCTTATACTCGTCTGATACTCTATGAAGTAGCCCTTTGAAGAAAACCTTTTCTCACTTCAAAAACGTTAGCACTATGCTATAAACAAAACAGATATAACATTTCAAGTTCTAATTCACGGGTTTTATTTTATCAGATGTGGTTGACTTATATTGTTATTCATTTTTACACTTTTCAAAATTGTAAAACTTGTAGTTTTGGATGCATTCTCCAACGATCTCAAAGCTAAAACATCTTTCGAGGCTAAAATGAATTGTGAATGTTTACCATGAAAACGTATCATGAATTTTGATAATTCCAATGATTATTATCCAGTTATTAGGGAGCTACCATTTGATTTTTATGGGGGGGGGGGGGGGGCTAGGATGAAATTTGAAAAAAATAGGCAGGACAGGAATTTTGAGCAAAAAAAAAGGCAGGATGAGACACTTGCAAAAAAAAAAGTCAGGATGACAATTTAGGTAAAAAAGTCAGGATAAACTAAAAAAAAAAAAGGCAGGACCGAACAGAGTGAAAAATAAAAAGGCAGGACAGAGATTACAACTAAAAAAAAAATGCAGGACAAAATTTTTCATCCTAGCCCCCCTCCCCCCCCCACCCCCCCCCCCCCCCCCCCTAAAAAATCAAATGGTAGCTCCCTAAAGAAGAATTTTATTATTATTCATTCGTCGTACATCGGAAATGTCCTGTACTTATTAATTACATTGTAAAGAAACATTAACGAGGAACCTCGAATCGTCAATAGACACGACAAAGTCCGTTAATAAAAAGGAAACAACACGTATCAATAAAACAGTGTTATGTCCTTTGCAAACAGTTTAACTGGTTTATGGAGATAGCAGTTTAAATTTGTATTGCTTGTATGAAATATATACAAGAACCGCTTACTTATTTATTTAGTTAGTTTTGTTTACCCAATCAACAAATATAATGACAAGATACATTATTTGCAAATACTGAAAATGACTTATAGACTGATTGGTATGTTTCGATCTATTTGTCGGAGATGAAAGATAAATTGCGCTACACAATGAGAGAAGAATAAAGATGAAATTTTAATATCAGAATTATATACCATGGTAAAAAAAAATAGCATTGAGAATGGAAATGGAAAATGTGTCAAAGAGACAACAACCCGACCGAAGGGCAGATAACAACAGAAAGCAAACATGCAGACAGACACATAATACATTTGAAAATAAATTAACTAAGATTTTAGACCAAGACCAGGTTTCTTTCTTAACATATATGAAATATCTAAAATTTATTTGAGAAAAACCATGAATAGTGAGAGAACAAAACATATCAAAATGATCAATAAAATGTAAATATTTAGTAACAAAAACATAAATATATAGATACAGGAAATATAAAAAGATAGCGATTTAAGAAAACTATACGAAAATCAGCAAAAGTTATAATTGACAGATGAGAAATAATAAAACAAAAACGAGTAGGTATTTCCTGCTAAAATATCTTCCGGGGGGTAAAACCAAATTTGAAATTTTGCCATGAAAACGTATTAAGTTCTGATAATTCCAATAGTTGTCATCTATTTAAAGAAAAATTCGTTTATTATTCATTCATTGTATATATAGGAAACGTCCTAGCCTTGTTAATTTCATTGTACAGAAAAATTAACAAGGAACTTTGAATTGTTCAATAGACACGACAAAGTCGGTTAATAAAAAGGACACAAGTATCAATAAAACAGTGATATGTCCTTGGCATACAGTATAACTGGTTATAGTAGTTTGTATTGCTTGTATGATATATAGAAGAACTTATTTATTTATTTAGTTCTCTTTACTCTATCAACAAATATAATGAGAAGTCAAATCATTTACAAAGACTGCAAATGATTTATAGACTGATAGGTATGTTTTGATATATGCATCGGAGATGGAAGATAAACGTCACTACACTATGGGAGAAGAATACAGATAACGTTTTTATATCAATAATATACCATGGAAAAATAACAAGCAAACGGACAAACACATTATAAGTTTGAAAAAACAAACTGACTGAGAGCTGAGACGTAAAACAGGTTTTTTAAGAGTTAAACATATATGAAATATCTAGAATTATTTTATAAAAACCATGAATGTATTTTCATCTTCATCTACATAACAGTTCTTAACTTCAATATGTTGAAAAGAGATGAATAAAATTCCATTTGTGTACCAATAAGTGAATATATAAATACAGGAGAATTCAAATATCACATACATTTGTGCCTGATGTTCATATGATGAAATCATAATCTTTCAGTCAGTTTAATTGAAGTCTGGAGCTGGCATGTCAGTTAACTGCTAGTAGTCTGTTGTTATTTATGTATTATTGTCATTTTGTTTATTTTCTTTGGTTACATCAGACTCGGACTTCGCTTGAACTGAATTTTAATGTGCGTATTGTTATGTGTTTACTTTTCTACATTGGCTAGAGGTATAGGGGGAAGGTTGAGATCTCACACACATGTTTAACCCCACCACATTTTTGCGCCTGTCCCAAGTCAGGAGCCTCTGGCCTTTGTTAGTCTTGTATTATTTTGATTTTAGTTTCTTGTGTACAATTTGGAAATTAGTATAGCGTTCATTATCACTGAACTAGTATATATTTGTTTAGGGGCCAGCTGAAGCACGCTTCCGGGTGCGGGAATTTCTCGCTACATTGAAGACCTGTTGGTGACCTTCTGCTGTTGTTTTTTTCTCTGGTCGGGTTGTTGTCTCTTTGGCATATTCTCCATTTCCATTCTCATTTTTATTATAAATCGGGGAAAGTAAATAGACAGTCTTCATGAAATCAAATACCAGAAACAGTAACAAATAACAACAAATTAAAAAATAAATTTACAAAATAAAAAATGATAAAAAAAAAAACTCAACTAAACTCAATATACTCAAAAAGCTTATAAAAACCTACACGAAGTGAAAAACAAAAAGAGGCTATATTAATTGATTTTAATCTTTTAATTTCAATTTTCAATTCGAAAAGATATAATAAATAATCATTTTATTTTAACATGAGTGAGATATCTAGTCAGACGTTAACCGTATAAACACGTTGATATTAAAACATTCTTCGTCTGTTCTCCACCAGTAAATAAAAGTGCAATAATAAATCCTTTCAACTAAATAACACTCCGCATAATACGGTGGTTTTCCTTTAGGTGGTACTCGTTGGAATCCTTTGTGGTAAGGCATTATTAAAACTTCTCCATCAGTAACCATCCAGAAATAATTTTCAATCATTTGCTAAATTCATACGTTTAAATGCAAGGATGTATAAAACTAATAATAGCTGTTGTCTTTTCAAGACAAACTCCTTTGCATTTAATTTTTTCATTGATTTTAATAAAGATACCATAGGGTCGACTGAAACTATTGCGACTGATAATCAGAAGTCACAGTGGTCAGGTCTAAATTAAAACAAAATGCATTCCTGAACAAAATTAAAAAAAACAACGAAACATAAATATTTTTTTTTTTCATTCCTAACTCACCTTCACAAACTACATTTACAGTGCAAATACGTAGATAAGTTGAAAAGGGTACAGACTTGCTAAGGAGTTGAAATATCGTATGCATGTTTATATCTGACTCAATATTCAACTAATGAACAAAACCCTAATTAGGGGAATACCTAGAGTAAGAATTTGATGAATTTCAAATAAAATAAAAACAAGTGTCTCAAGTAGGTGCTCATGTCCTATAACCATGTAACATTGATATTGTTCAAATTTATTTTCTTTGTCGGATCGTTCCAAAAATGGGTTATCGGGCGCATTGCGCTATTTAAACTTACAGAACCATCAAAACGCAATCTTCAACCATATTTACAGACACCACAATTTTGCATTTCTTAAATTGCTACGTACGTCTCAGAGTTTATTTGTTATGCATTGATATTTTGTTTTTGAAAGAAATTAAATACCAGGAAACAATTTTCTATTTTACATTTCTCTAATAGAATATCTATGATTCATATCATTTCATTTAAACCAAGTCATCTCATCTCCAGTGGCTAAGACGTGCTCCTCACACAAATAGACACAAACAGGTTAATGAGGGAGATTTTTACCGAACAAGACACTGTCTTGCATTTAATGTCATTTTAACACGTTTTGTTGACCAATCTAGCTGTGTCTCAACAAAATGGCGACACGATTGCATTGTTTTTGGATCATAAGGGCATACGATACAGTTACAGAATAAATAATGGCGTTTCTCAAGTAAAATGTTAGTTAACCCAACTTTAAAACGGTGGGAAAAGATATATCATTGGTCTAATTTGATCAAACAACTGAAAAACGAGTTTATGAACCCCTTTTGAAAAAGACATTTTGCTTGAAGATTTATGATGAAAATTTGTACATATTTTGAGGTTTAACATGCCGATTGTTTTATTGTTAACTGGATGAATATTCAGCTGAACGATTCTTTTGGTTCTTAAAGTCATATCAACGTGTTTCTTGTAATTTTAATGTTATTAACATTATTGAACCAATGTATGCATCTATAATAAACTCTACTCTTTGTTGAAGGCTGTTCGATGACCAATATCTGATTAGTTCTGCTTCATTTGGTATATGTTGTCAATCATACAACATCTTCTTTTTTATATAACGTTCTTAATGCATGCTTTTTTTTTAAATAGATCTATTACGAATACATAACGAGTTGATAGGAAATTATAAACTTTTGAGTGTTTTGTCGAAAATTAACTGGTCGTGACATTTATTAACAAAAACAGATCAATGTGGTGCTCGTGAAAAATACGTGTATTGGTAGAGCCATGACATTTTTATTTTATACTTTCCATTTTAAGTATGTCTGTCCAAAGGATAGAAATGTTAAAGAAACCCAACTGTTGTGTAAATGCCTAAAATTAAGACCCCTTTTTTATCTCTAAATGTAGCACATAAATGTATTTTTGATTACAAATTTGAATTGACCATCTGAAAAATAGCGTTAAGGCAAATTTGCGTTTTAAAATCAACATGGGATCAAAACTGTACCATTTGTCCTTAAGATAAAAGATAAGTCGTCTGATCTATGCATTTAGCGAGTGTGTCATATTTATGATTATAAAATTTTGATTAAATGCGGATTCAGATGGTAAATGGTGCATATAAAGAAGCATTTACCTGTCAACACACCGGTTTTGCAACTTTTATAGTTCATGCAATTCCGTTTCTGTAATGGTACATGAATGCTTCCACCAAATGTGAAAAGTACAATCATGTTTAATTCATTGTGAAGTGCATGTCTAAAACGCACATATCATAAAAATATTCATTAATAAAAAAAATATAAATTTCATCAGGAAGGCCTATAACAAAACATGCATTTATAAATTAAAGTTGCAAAAGAAATTAAATATCTTATTTACACATGCATGTGGTGATTTGAGGTGTTGTTTTTCTTCTTCAAACAATTGTAAGATTTCCTTGAAAGAGCCCCACAATTGCAAAGCTTGATATTACTTGTAATATCTTGGTTTAAGTATTTAAAATACGTCAATTAGAGATTCCCCGTTACTACAAAACAATTTTTGGTCGACGAAAGAAAAGAAGCCATTTCTAAGCAACAACTTGTAGGTAATTAATTCTACTTCAAGAAAGTTTTATTTTCGGTTTTTTTCCTATATAGTCAATTTAGAAAGTAGTACCTTAAGGCTTCAACCTATTAATTTAAAGCATTGCCTTATAGCTAATCAAGTAATGTAGGAATCGCTGACCTTCGAAAGAAACCATGTAGTTGATTATGGAATAAGCATGAATTGTTGCAGTAATGTCTTTATAATTGCAAAAGTGTGAAGCTAAATTGAAAAGGAAATTAATTTAAAGTATTTCAATTAATATTGTATTGAAATTGTTGGAATAAAATGCTTTTTAAAATCTAAAACCACTTGATTATAACAACACATTTATCTTGTCTAATTATATTGTTTTCCATTGTACTAAACATTCACATGTTTTATTTGCATGTAATGCTTCCTTTGTTTCAATACTAAAACGAGGCATGTGTTAAAAGTTCAGGACAAAAACTGATAATCGATTTAAAAACGATGATCGTATGATTTTGAATCAATACCAATAACTTTATAGTGTTATAGTTTATTTATGTTAGCAATTCATATGCACATGATATGGTTGAAGCTGTTGTCTGTTCTATCATGTCTATGGTTGGGTTGTTGTCTCTGACACTTTCCCAATTCCATTCTCAATTTTATTGAAGATATTTTTTTCAACTAAATTGAAAGTAAATTAATATGAACACCGATTGGCGCATCATGATTATAATCAGATAGAATAATAGTTTGTATCAGACTGGTGCCTAGGACAATAGTTGACCACGTGTTTAGTTGAAAAAAGTAAAGAAAGCCTGTAAGTAAGAACCGATCGACCGTGCGAGGGCCTCATAGCCAGTCGAGGTCGTTCAAAACATCCATCATCAAGTAAGAACTGTGACCTTTGTTATCGTCGGCTGAATCATGAAACTGTTAGTACCGTATAAGGTCAGACTTTGAACGTCTCCAGATTGTATCAATACATTACATTAATGATCGTCTTCGCTACGACCTTCATAATGATCCGATATCGTATAATCCTTTCATATTTGACAGTACCTTTGGTTAGATATGGTATCATTGTCAATGAGACGATTATCCACTAGAGACCGAGGGACGAGTATGCCGATCACTATATGACATGAAACTGTTTTCAATAATGGGAGAACCAGACAATGAAAGTTTTTAAAAGCCTGGATGACAAAATTTGAAACAATTCAGTAGAGAAAACCAACGGCTTGTGTTTTGTCTAATAATTTGTCCTTGGCTTATTTGATTTGCATTTACTAACGTCAGAAAAAGTATTCAGTAATATTTAAAAATATATATCCAATGCTGCCCAACAACTAATAAGATATTAAAACAGAAATAAACTTATTCTCCAGTCAAGATACGAAGGACCTTCTTTTATAGAGTGGTCATGAATAGTTAAATTGGTTGGTAATATGAAAAGTTCAATGGTATCAGAAACACAACATAGGGAGACGGGATAAAAATCGTATAATGGATGTGATTTCAAGTCAAAACTTTACCATTAAAAATGCGGTCTTGAATAAAATTGACAAATATCGAACGTTAGTCTTTTTCTTGAAAACAATCTAAACTATATAATTTACCTGTTCCTCTTTTCCATGATAAGCAAGACCACGCCCTCCCCATCCATCACTCCCTATCCAAGTAAACATCCCTGTTGCATTTCTTCTTTTTACTGCCTCCATCAATTCACCTACTTCTTGGTCAGACCCAAAAATTATTACACCTAATTTTGAATAATCAAAATGTATGAGAGACCACAATCACGATATATATCAAAATATTTAATACAGTTGTAGATAGAAAATAAACAAAAATAATTCGAAATATTTAGTCTAGATTTATGATCTATAATATTCGTACCTTTTCGAATTCAGCATAATAAAATATCTGTTTAATAATTCTTATCTTTACAAGCAGTTTAAAAGTTTACAAACTTTAATTTTTGTTTGTACATACAGTGGAAATGAACTCAACACTTTGTATTCCTCAATAGAGAGAATGTATTTTGGCTTACAGATATGTTGCATACATTCATTACACAAAAAACATTACACGCACAAGGTAAAAACAGAATTAAGAAACATCATTGACATTATTTTTCTCGATCGCAAGGTTTTAGTGATGCTTCAATACATATTCAACATGGGGCAAAACATGTCATCTAAAAGTATTCTATAACAGTGTCTCTTTTCATTTATATAGCCAGAACGCCATATACAACAATTATAACATATATCTATATTTCTCAATTACCTCTAGCATTAGGTTTTAATTTTAGTTTGTCAACAATATCATCATACGTGTCATGACCTGCCACACCAGAGTCTTTTGTTAACTTTTTAGTTGTTGCTATACAAATATTAGCTTCTTTCAATAATTGTTCAAGCTCGTTAAATCCCTAGAGAAAGTATAAGAAGATATATGTTTACTATGTTAATAGTATTGTGAAGACAACACCAAAAAAGAAATAAAAGACAAATGATAGAACTAAAAATTATTTCAAGGGTACTCAATTCATAAATCATTCGACGAAATAACTGCGACTGAAAACATATTTCATGAAAAGGTCATCCAATGGAAGATGGTTTTGGTTGATGATTATGTAGAGAACATGAATGTTCTGGCAAATAACCCTAAATTGCCGTCTTACGTAACTAAATTTGAAGTGGCCTTTAAGAATTGGTAATAAAAAAATGTTCTTCGAAAGTGCATTTTTCTTGTCGTGTGTAGAAGTGAAACAATCAATAAACACTGTTCCCAAACATAAGGTTATTTTTAAGTCTACATTAGGATTTGGTTGACCATAACACAATGCTTTTGTTGTAAATGGAAATTAATTTGCTACTTTTTTCGTATCTTCTTTCATTGTGAGTGGTTTTTATTCACATTTGTTATATTAATACCTTAGGAAACTGTAACTGATTGAATATAATTCATGTGGTTTTAATATAGTTCCTGTGACCTATAAAGTCTTTAATTTGGGTTATTGTACGGATCCTTAAAATAATCTTCATTAGCAACTGTTATCCCACCTAAAAATAGTGCGGTTAATGAAGTCAAATACGTTTGCATTGCAAAGACATGATTTAAATGGTACTATTACGATTGCTTTCTTGTTAAGAATTCAAGGAAATTCTAATAGGACCCGCAAGCATTGAATATCGTATATTTGAACAGAAATATACTTAATATGCAGATTCTGTTTTTTGTTGCTTTTATAGTAATGGGAAGTTTAGATTAGTTTTACACGAATTGAATTAACTGAATTATCTCGTTCTATCTGTTGACCAACAAAATAACAATTTCGGATTAATTGTAAATGTAAAAAACATTAAATGAATAAAGCAGATTTAAATGTTTATGCTGTATTCTATATTTCACGTCTATGGAATGATGCATTCAAAATACATGCTTTCACCAAGTGTAGGACAATTCACAAAGAGGACACCATGGCCATCTACCAGAAAGTAGAATTTAATGAAAATAATAGCCTCGTTTAAGGAACACATATATGCAAGAGATGAAAAGATAGTAATATAATAGTATAACAAAAATGCCGAAATTTAAGACAAAATCAAAAAGATTTATCCATTTGAACTGAGAAAATCAAACTCTACCAATCAACGATTCGAGTGAAAAACTCCGGCAATACTCATGACTTGGTACATGCATTTTCGAAAGAAAATGACAGGTTAAACCTAGCCAGTTAAATCTCACATTTGTATGTCAGTTGTTTATAGTTCTGTTATATAATAAACAAAGGCAACAGTAGTATACCGCTGTTCAAAACTCATAAATCTATGGACAAAAAACAAAATCGGGGTAACAAACTAAAACTGAGGGAAACGCATCAAATATAAGAGGAGAACAACGACACAACATTAAAATTTAACACACACAGAAACGGACTAAGCATTAGACAAAATCATATGAGAATAACAAATATAACATCAAAACCAAATACATGAATTTGGGATAGATAAGTACCGTGACACGTCTTATAGTAATGTGAATAACATTTGGTAAACAACCTAAACGTACGTAATAGGTTAATGTGACAATAACTTATATCCATCAGCCAAAACTGTAACTAATTTTACTAATCAGTACTCATCGCCGTGATACGCAGCGTTTTAGTCCTCAAAGATATATAGTAAATGACTGTCCATAGACCCATGAAGTATGATTAACTCTGATTAGTATAATCGACCTCATATATTAAGAAAGAGTTTGCTGTTGTCCAGTATTATCATCGACACGAAAAATCAAACTCTACACAAACGAACATGTGTTGACACATGAAACAAAAAGTAACAACTATTCCCTTTTATACTGGATACGTTTACAAATGTGTGAAAGAAAAGGTTGTGTGCTGTTCAAAATCTTATTGTAGTTCTTAAGGGATCGATAATTGCATTATGCAAATCCCTCAATTTTTGTGATGTCTTAGATTTGAAGATGGGTAAACTACTGCGGACTTTATGTAAGTAAATACAATTTTGTTCTGTAAAAATATCATTGTTTATCTCGTAAAATTATTTGTTATTCTCATTGCCAGCTTAACGGTCATTAGCAATTGTATTCTATATATTTGTATTCCTATGTTTCAGGAGACACTAAAGTAGATTTTTCAGAAATCATAGATTGTTTCACGTAAATCCAACAATATTTTAAGAATTGAGTCTTTGCATATTAGAAGGGTTGTCAATTTCAATGTTTGATCATTATTATTTCATTTTATACATTGTATTTTTGACATATAGCTTTTGAAGGATTTTCGGTACTTACACATTTTCGGATTTCAAAAATTTGGCACTGAGCATTCTTGGTGAAGGTATATCCAGAAAAGCGCTTCGGACGCAAGAAATTATTTAACGTGTTGTTTTCATTTTTGTAATCAATTACTAACTTTAATCGAAAAATTATTGTTTACTACTCTGTTACTTAGCGTCGTCAACACCACAGAAATAACAAATACCCATTTAAACGCATTAGATTACTGTTAATAATTATAAAAGGATAAAGAATATAATTCAATTTACAGATAACAGTCTTACTACCATAAATCTAACATATAATAGCCATCAACAGAAATTGTTGATGTTTTCAATGAAGATAAATTGAAATAGTCGAGACAAATGATCTAAATAAAATTTGGGATAGATTAACCGTCTAGGTTCTAATGCAGCTATAGATCTGTATGGGTCATGTTATATTTGGCGAATAAAGCAATATCAAAGTAGTGGCATCTGACTTATTGTAATCAAAATCTTAAAACATACTTATATCGAGGCTTAAAAAATATTTATCCAATTTCTAATTTTTTTTTGAAAAGTATTGTCATTCCAAGTTCAGTGTCAAAGAGTTGATGAGTAAGTTATTATATATAAAAAAAGAAGATGTGTTATAATTGCCAATAAACAACTCTCCACAAGAGACTGATATGGCAAAGAAATTAACAACTATGGTCAACGTACGGCCTACAACAATGAACCGCATAGTCAGCTATAAAAGGCCTCGAAATGACAATGTAAAAACAATTCAAACGGAATAACTTTAGGAATTTTGGTCCGTACTGCTCTCCAACTTCGTACATTATTTGGCCCTTTTAACTTTTTGGATTCGAGCGTCACTGATGAATCTTTTGTAGACGAAATGCGCGTCTGGCGTATATACAAAATCTAGTCCTGGTATCTATGATGAGTTTATTTACAACCACTGGGTCGATGCGACTGCTGGTGGAGATTTATTTCCCCGAGGGTATCACCAGCCCAGTAGTCAGCACTTTTGTGCTGGCATGAACTATCATTGATATGGTTATATTTATAAATTAACTATTAACAAAATTTTGAATGTTTGATATTCTAAGACTTTTCTAACTCAAGCATAGATTATTTTAGCTGTTTTTGGCAAAACTTTTATGAATTTTGGTCCGTACTGCTCTTAATTTGGCCCTTTTAACCTTTTGGATTCGAGCGTCACTGATGAGTCTTTTGTAGACGAAACGCGCGTCTGGCGTATATAAAAAATGTAGTCCTGGTACCCATGTCCTATGATGAGTTTATCTATAGATGTTCTCGTGCATCAGATACTATCACACCTCTACAAGAAAGTTGATAATTTTAACTACATTTGTACAACTATACCGTACTGATATGAGCAACACGATCAGTGCAAAAATTGCTGCAAAACCTTCTTAGGCACCTTAGATCATCCCCAGTTTTTAATGGGGTTTAGTTTTTCGTTTTCTATTGTGGGTTTAGTGTTCTATTGATTGTCTGTTCGTCTTTTTCTTTTTTAACCATGGCTTTGTCAGTTTATTAACAATGTTCCTCTGATATCTTTTATAAATTTTTGAAGCAAGATTCGAATACTATTCCTTCAAAAAACATATTGCCTTGTTAATGATAAAAATACCTGTATTCCGTAACTAGATTCTTCGTAAACTACCGAAACATATGTCCAGTTTAACATTCGAACGATTTCTACCATAGCTTGTGCTTGATTGACGTCTGATGGAATGGTACGCAGAAAATATGGATAACGATCTCTGCTGCTAAGCACTGAACTTGTAGAAAAGAAACTAATCTGAAAAAAGCATGAAATGGTAAACATGAATAACCAAAATATTTTAAAATATTATCAAAAGTTTACCTGTAAAATAATTGCATCTAACAAATCCTGAAAACTAATTCTCAAGAGGAAACATTTACCAATTGTATAATTATAATCTTTTCGAACAAACACATGTAATGTAATGTTATCAACTTCAAGTTACAACATTCTTAGAAGTTTCTTAGTGTAAAAATCAACCAGGAACAATATGATTGCACGTTTAATATTTTGACAAATTAAAAGTAAGAACAGTATGATTGTTTAAAGAGAAAGAGAGACAAGGCATAGCAAACCAATACCATCAAAATAATAAGAATGAATTCAAAAAGAGGTCATCTCTCATCATTTATTAGGAAAAAATCAGATCATCAAAATAAGTTTTCGTTCATTTCATTGATCTAAATTAAGAATACAAAAAATGATTCAGCCAATCACACCACCTAACACTTAGGGACATCAATATTTGCTATTTGTTATTTACTGAATGGTTAAAATAGCGTACTTTTTTTTAATTATTATTAACTCTCGAATTCCCTTTTTAATTAAGAATGCATTGGTGAAAAATAAATCTAATTTAACAACGAAACGTACCTTTCATTTACTGAATAAAAACTTTTGTATATATTGAAACGCATGAAGACAAAACGATGCATTTTAACGTTTGCTCTTGTCTAGTAACATTAACGACAAGAAAATCTTCACTAACGAACTAACGAACATGTGTTGACAGTTAAAACCAAAAGTTATGTTAGTAGTCTCATTCATGCTGAATACATTTTTGGAAGAAAAGGTTGTGTTCTGTTAAACAAATCTTATATCACTTTGCGATTGAACGCATTATGCAAATCCCAAAGTTTTAATGATATTTTAGATTTGAAGATAGGTACACTACTGCTGACTTTATTTGACAATATAATTAAGAAACACTTCGCCTTTTTGATGAAATCTCAATTCGTTTCCTTTAATTAAGAATTCATTTTGTAAAAAATCAAATCTAATTGAACACAAGAATAACCTTTAATTCAACTAACTTAAGCTTTTATGTAAATTGAAATGCATGAAGACACGACCATAATTAAAGATAAAATTAAAACAAAATCGTATGTCGAATCATAACAGCGATTTGCCCCAATTTAAAACAAAAACAATCAAATTTGAACAAGTGTTTGCAATACAGTACTTGGAAAAGAATTAACGGCAGCGAACAGATATTTAGTCCATGCAATTTTTGTAACAAAATATGTAATGCAAGTTAGAGTACCTATTCTATATCAAATATGAAAATAAGTAGAAAACATATTGTTTAGATGATCAAACAAAGATGGGCAAACCCAATTACACAAGAGAAAAAAAAACGAAGAAGAAGTGATATGAGGTTCCACTAAAATAATTTTACCTGAACATAACCAAAGTATACACACTATATGAAATTTTCAAAACAATAATCGTGTTTCTGCTGTCGTGCAAAGCAGCTTTGGCATCTATCATATATTTCCTTAATTCAATTTTTCAATCTCTTGAAGTATGAACGCAAAATTCATAAATGACAGACAACTAAGATGAGTAAGAGGTTCTGGTAAAAGGTTTTTGATATTTTATCAGAGCGCATGTCTATCCATATTAGGATTTTTGAAATGATTAAGAATCATTCTAAGCTTATATGATTTACATTGACACTTCGAAATGAAATTATATTCTGAAGTAAAAGATCTGTGTATTACATTGGCGATTTTTGTTAAATCTCTGACCAAATACAAATCAGTTTCACAGTGTAGATACTATTCTGTACGCTATCCGGAAGTCGCGATTTTCGAAGCGAGGATTTAAAACTGGCTAACAGAACGGTTTTGTTTTGGTGCTTTTTCTCATCATTTGTTTACTCCTATATCTATAAAGTGCTTTGCACATCTTAAATGTATGTATAACATCATAAATATGAGTAACTGTAACAAAAACATGCAGTAGAATATAAAATATTCGCGTGCATCACACCAACTTCATAGAAAAAAGTGAAATCGATTGACAATTTTGCTCTCGTAGTACAAAGCAGATAATCTTTTATTGCGAATATTTGCATCAGTTTACAGTAAAATATATACTGTTTCAATATTCCTACCGTATTTAAGTAGAATGTTCGTATTTCAAATAAAAAAATATGCTTTCCTTGAGGAACCCAAAATAAATTACTGTACGATCAGTCTAAAACTGACTGTATTCTAGTAGCGATTTCAGATTTTTTGTCTGTATGACCAGTCGTGATTTTGAAGAAAAAAACAACAACAAATGGAAGTTTTTAACGACCTTGACTGAAAAACAACGGCAATTTGAAGGTATATACGTGTCTATGTGATATTATGATTGTGTCCATGGAACTATAACGTGTAATTTCTTTCATCAGACAATACAAATATATTTCTGATGATTTTTGTAGACGGCAAATTAATTTTTGTTCTGTCAGTCTTACTTAAAATCAAATGCCTAAAAAGCAATACATGATTCGCTTGTGGACTGTATTAGTGTGTCGTTGCAGTTATCTGTTTAACTATTACATTTTTAAAGACTATTTACACCGTCTACCGTTGATCAATTGGTGATTACATACATCAAGCCTGTCTCTTTTAAAATGACAAAAAATAGATAGAGAAAGCTTTGTTAAAAAACTTTAGGTATTGAGGAAAGAATTAACGAAATTATACCCCGCCACTTCTATAGTCCATGTTTTGGAAAAAAATAAACCACCAGAAAAACTAAATTATAGGTGCACAGGGGCATCATTTAATAACGAATATGAGAAAGTTTTATTAATACTAGTATATGGTAAGTTTTTGAAAGTTGCGTATAGTAAGCGGGTACCACCCAATAAGGTAATGGAAAAGTCCATATCATGGAAATAAAAAACTGATGATTTTTCGAAAAACCAAAATAAGAGGTACACAATTGAATTAAATGATAAGGAATCTGAAAAAAAAAGATTCATTAAGTTATGACAAGTGTCTGAAGGAAGTTGTGGATATAAAATAGGTACGCCCAATATAAGGTTATGACAAAGTCCGTATTTACGATAGAGAAACATCAAAAATATTTTTACAAAATATTCTAAATAGAAGGTCCATACATACATTAATAGATTACAAATGGAGCAATTTTAGAAAATTTTAACAATTGGTTTTGGAGGTCACGGTTGGAAATATCTGATGGGTGCCCCCATATAATGCAATGTTCAAGTCCGTATCTTATATAAAGAGACCCCATAAAATATTCTTAATAAAATCAGAAATACATTCTTTTTTTTATATAAATAAGGCCGTTAATTTTCTCGTTTGAATTGTTTTACATTGTCATTTCGGGGCTTTTTATAGCCGACTCTGTGGTATTGGCTTTGCTTATTGTTGAAGGCCATACGGTGACCTACATTTGTTAATATCTGTGTCATTTTGATCTCTTGTGAACGGTTGTCTCATTGGCAATCATACCGCATCTTCTTTTTTATATTTTTTATATTTATGATACGGAATCCGAGAAAAAAATAATTAATAGTTATACCAGTGACGGATTCAAGAAAATTGGGATCCGGCGGTTTGAAACTCTTTTTTTTAACTTTCAATGCATTTGTATGGGAACATATATTTGGAATCCTCTTTTCTCCTGGATTGGACCCCCTCTCCATTTAAAAATGTCTGGAAACACCAATGTATATTAAGTGGTGTATGTGGAGATGCGCTTGTAAAACCGGCGAAACATGTTGTACCGGTCCAACGGACAAACGGAAAGACGGACTTCATTATCACTATAAACCATCGCCTCACAAAGTGGTGTACAATTGAGTGTGAAAGAGACAGATCTACATCCAAAACAAAGTGAAGGAACTGTGATCAATTATAGGCTACAGTACGGCCTCGAATGTTTGTAAATTCATGCATTTTTATATAGTAACTATTAAATCTGTGTGTTTGTACAATTTTAAGTAAAACGGAGGACATTTCTGAAACTTCTATAAACAAACAAACCTTTTTCTTATTTCAGCCACATTCAAACATCCTTATACTTAATGTAATAAGTCGAGTACACCCTATCAAGCTAAAACATGTTTGAAAAGTTTACAGGATGTGAATTTATTAAAATATATTTGTGTTATTTAGAAAAATGCCATCTTCTAATGTATCGTAAATAACTTTGAAATCACTACTAGAATACAGTGAAATAACGACTGATCATACAGTTTCAAAATATACAAGCGAGACTGATCGTACAGTGAGAAATTCAAACAAGTGTAATTTTCTTATTTCTGGCTTCAAAGATCTGGCTGAAACTTTTACCACCACTTAAAATACACTTTATCTAGTAAATTAAGTCTGGATTTTACGTTAATTTGTACAGTAAGAGTGCAAAAAGATTGTTTTTAGGTTCACCAACTGATTGTCCTTAGTGATGCACTTGAAAATCTCTTAATTAAGGCAAAGATACGAATAATGAATGTGCTAAATTTAATTATAAACCATTTGTGAGTATCAATGTCAGCTGAATTAATCATTAAGCAATGTACAGATGAACATCTTACCGTTTAATATAGTATATCCGACAAATTTAAAATGTGATCCAAAAAGTTCTCGCTTCGAAAATCGCGACTTCCGGAAAGCGTACAGAATAGTATCTACACTGTGAGTTTAGTGAATATAAGCCCTTTATCATTTCTTCGATCGTACCAGTTTTTAACTGTAACCGAATAAGGCATGACTTGACCATGACATGTAATGAAGTTGTCTCCATATTGCGTTTATGTAAAGCAGTGTAACAAGATAAACATTTCTGAGGTGTAATCAAAAGATGTTATAACCGACACAATCGATTAAGAACGCATTATAACAACTAAAATTAAGCCGAATGTTATTATGAACGAAAAGCCTTGAATAATACAATATGAGTTGGAAGAAATCTGTAACCAAATTGATCTTGCGAATCTATACTACTACCATGCCATACGATGCTATGTACTATGTAAATGATCAAATACAGGTTACTGTGAATATAATGCGCTTAAAACCCATGGAAAATAACTGTTGATTGAATTTAAATGCAGCTGCATTTCACTTCCACTAAACTTTCAATGAGATAAACAAACTAAAAAGAATATGCGTACAGAGATTTAGATTGGTGCTCGCTAACTATAGTTATTGTTGTTGTCTTCGGATATACATCAAACCAGCATCCCTACTGAGAGTATTAGTCCGCGATAATTTCAAAATTTCAAAAATCGACATCAAAAAACCACTTTGTAATAGAACAAGTTTACAAAGTGAAAACTAAATCATTTAAGTGTATCTGTGTTATCATTTCTGTGTTGAAAAGCACTGCAATTGGTCTTTTTTTTTATTAATTGTAAATCTACTGTCTTTAAAATGATAGATAAGGCTATTCTGTCCTCAGGTGTAAGTTACAGTGACCATGGTTGCGGTAAATTTTGGTTATAAATGATATACCATATCGGCATAAAAACTATTCGAAGATACCAGGCTGAACAATCGATCCAGTGGTTGTAAAAAGTAATCAAAAGCTATCAGGCTTATAATTTGTTATTCCAGACGTGTCACTCGCCTACACAAGACCTATAAGTGGAGCTCGAACCAAAACAACTAGGAAGTAAAATAAAATACGAAGATGAAAGGTATGTATAACCAAAAATTCAAAGAATTTCAATTAAACGGCCGAGGTAAACTATTACTAGGTGGTGAAAAAAAACAGTTATTTTAATATTTTAACACACACGGTTCCGAGATATACCAGATGCGCACTTAAAGGATAAAGGGATCAAAACTATAAAAGGACAAACATGTATAACCAAAGCCTGGCGGCAGGGAATCAGAGCTTTACATGAGTAATATATTTCCTGTCATCTAAAATATTTCAACAATCTTTTTAAAAGGACATTTTAATAACACAAAATCCGTACTGTCATGCAGATACCAAAGTACTTGACTGATGATACCTGCGGAGAGTATCAGTTCACCAGCAGAGGAATCGAACCAGTGGTAGTAATAACATACACGGTTCTAGTTGTTCTTCACCAGGTGTGCATTTCGACAATCAATGTCTCTTCAGTGATGCTCAAGGCCAAAATATTTAAAAATTCAAATATAAAAAAGAAGATGTGGAATGATTGCCAATAAGACAACTATCCACAAAATACCAAAATTGACACAGACATTAACAACTATAGGTCACCGTACGGCTTTCAACAATGAGCAAAACCCATACCGCATAGTCAGCAATTAAAGGCCCCGATAAGACATTGTAAAACAATTAAAAATAGAAAACGAACGGCCTTATTTATGTAAAAAAAAATGAACGAAAAACAAATATGTAACGCATAAACAAACGCCAACCACTGAATTACAGGCTCCTGACTTGGGACAGGCACATACAGTACATAAATAACGAGACGGGGTTAAAAAGCTTATTTAAAGGATGAGGAGATATAAACCATAAAAGGACACAAAGGTTTAGTCAATCCTGGCAAGGAATCAGATCTTTACATGAAGTAGATATATTCATTCATTTATAAAAACATTTTCTGAAACTGTGTTTCATTAAATACTCCTCTTCGGATTCGTATATCATATGGCTTGTCGGAAAACATTTGTTCGAGCGTCACTGGTGAGTCTAATGTATCTTTGATTAATCTTTATTACAAATGGGTCGATGCCACTGCTAGGTGACGTTTCATACCAGAGAATTTCAACACCCCAGTTATCAGTATTTTGTTGTTGATAAAAAAAAAATCTTTGATATATCCATTCCCTTTAAATTAACATTTCGAAAAATTTCGAAATAATCAAAACACTACTGTTTTTGTATTAAATTTTAAACCTGGTGCCTTTTGTTAGCTATTATTCGTGTGTTTCTTTGTAAAATATGTTCTCCTATTTATTTGTATTGTAGTCCTGTAATGTTGTGTTGTCATTTTAATGTTAGATTTAACATGGCCTTTAAAGAGGGAGGTTTGGCATGCCACAAAACCAGGTTCAACCCACCATTTGGTGTATTACATTTTAACATTGTGTTTCTTTTGTGTCGTTTGTTTCCTCTTTTATTTGAGTGTGAATTCACATTATTATAAGACGTGTCACGGTACTGTCCTATCCCAAGTTCAGGTATTTAGTTTTGATGTTATATTTGTTATTCTCATCGGATTTTGTCTAAAGCTTAGTTCGTGTCTGTGTGTGTTACATTTTAATGTTTTGTCGTCATTCTCCTCTTATATTTAATGCGTTCCCTATGTTTTGGTTTGTGACCCGGATTTGTTTTTTCTATCGATTTATGAGTTTTGAACATCGGTATACTACTGTTGCCTTTATTTGTTCCCATGAGTAGATTGTATTGGCTTGGTTTGTCGCAATTTTTGAGAATTTTCGGTTATTAATGCTTTAAATTTTTGGGGTCGTGGTTTATTTAGCATTTCAGCAGTTTAGGTTCGTGTTTCATTGAAGAGTCTTGTGTTGAGTTGAATGGGATAGTTGAGTTCAACGTAGTCATCAATCGTGAAATAATGTAATGAATGGAAATCATTAACATAACAGAACGTGAAGTTAATGAATAATTATGGCTTCCATCCATACTTTAGTAGAAGCAGCTGTATGAATTCTGTCTTAAATAAGGAAAATAAAACAAGATGACGAAAGAGGAGCATAGTTGGTTTCCATAGGAATGCCGATGTTTGCTGACAAAGACGTCCTCCGAAAGTATTAAATGTGATGCCGATCACGAATTCAAGTTCGTAATGTCAGCTGAAGAAATAGTAAAATAGTAGTATTAGGATTCTTTCATCTCAAATTATTGCTGGTTTTTTTTAAAACTTTTATGGAAGCTGCAGGTTATATTATTTAAGATAAGGAGTTGAAATATACCAATTCACGGTAATTAGGAGATAAAGTCTCTAACAGAATTACTGCAGGTCTGATAGTTCGAAAATCAATGAACATGCTGAAACTTTGGGTCATTTTGTCTTTACTAATGGTATTATTCTCAAACAAAGGAGATTTACACTACAATGGGAAATCACGACATGTATAAGGGAAATAGGGAAAAGTTGTGCAGTAATGATTAATATAGTAGTTATCTAACGACAGCAAATAATGAGAGATATTTGAAAAATCTTAGATACTGACATAGAAAAAGGCACATAAAGAACGTATATCTAACGTTAATACATAAAATCTACTTTTCGGTTTAAACAATGCCAGATACAGAATACAAGTTCTGTCATCACAAATAAAACGAGTTTTCGTTATTTATTTTAAGTATGTGTTATGTTAAAAACAAAAGCATTTTTGATTTTGATTCTGTTTGTTGTCTAGTTTTCTAATAATTCATAAGACTTTCTATTATAAAAATTACCTTATATGAGTCATTTCCCCTTATTCATGTTATTTGGCAAAGTTAAAAAAAATCTAATCAAACACAAACAAGGTGTTTTTGAGAAATTACAACGGTAATTATGATAAAACACACAATTTTCTATATACATATCAAAAGTCTTTTACATAAATTACATACAACTCTCACAATTTGCACATTTCATCAAATATCTAGACCAAAGTTATCTGCTTTTTCAAGTTCCAAGATGGAGGAAGACACCCGAGCCACTTTAACAAGGTATTTTCATAGCAGAACATGTAATTGATAAAGAGGAGTATGAACAGAAGTTTTTAAAAATGGCAATTCAAAATACCAGATGCATTTCTATATCATACCAGCCAACAGACAGTAGAACTGAGTACTCATAAGACGTCGTCCGAAAATACTCTTGGGATTTCATTGAGTCTTGAGTTTAAAGACTCTTATTGTGTGCATATTTTTCATTCTATCACTTGAGGTAAGGGCATAGCTATTGAAAAATTGTTAAGATCAAAACTATTCTGTTTTTCGGGAGCTTTATCAGAAATTAAATAAGTAATGTTTAACATTCTGTTTCCTGCATAGTCAGCTATTATTTACCATTAATGAGCAGATTATTGCATAAATTATATTAATATTGTCCTTAGAAACATTTTCACATTCAAATGGGGCCATATGATATCGAAGTATTGGTTGGAGGTTTTAATAAGGAATTTCCGTTTAATAATTGCATAATTGCATGAACATTAAAAGAACCCATCGTATCTAAATGTTAAGCAAAGACGCTTATTGTGCCTGAAAACATAAAATTTATGATATAGTTTTCATTTATCAAATTTTAAAGAGATAATGGGATTTGTATGATTTCGTAGAATTTATCATTAATATTTTAATACCGTAAGGTTTCTTACTATTGGGTTGTAAAATTGCAAGTCTTTATGCATCAATAGACAAATCTAGATTTTCCTATTATTCATTTTCGAAGTAGAGAAATAATACTCTGTTCCCAATAGCTTGTTTATGATGACAGAACTATTCGAATGGTGTAAATGTGTTTATACCTACTCATTTATTCATAAAGTTACTGCTGTTCAAATGATTTACCGTAATTTTGGCATTATTACTTTGTTTGATTTATTTCATATAATTGCAAGTATCAAATAACTAAAATACCGGGTATCATATGCTGGTTCCGATAATTAGGATACTAAATAGTATCACAATCATATGCATCATTTATCAAAGACAAAATACGAATACAATCACATATTTCATACAGTATCAGCTGCACTACAGAAAATAATATGAATTTACGTTGATTAATTTTATGGATTCTATATTAATTATTGATGTATTAGTTATGTGTTTTCCTTATCACTTGATTGTATTTCTGAATTTACTTGTATGCATTCAATACCTGCAATTTGATACTTTTCCAACGGTTAAATAAAGAATGTTTAGCATATGCCCAAACACAATTTAGCATTTTTTTTTTGCAATTTACAAAGTTTCTCGGTTAGAAATATGCTTCCAAATTTCCATAGAATAACAATATATACTTTTGACCATATCAAAACTAACTCATGTCAACACAAAAGACTAACTACCGGGCTGGTGATACATATCGGGGATAATAAGTGTGTTTTGCCAATTTAGGTATTAATCAATGTTCGCTATAGACATATCCAACAAGTATAAAAAAAAACTACCAATAAACAAGTGAATAATAAATTATAAGCGTTATTAGATTTTATCTGATTTATCTAATACAGTAACATGGATATTTGATATTGGTCACTAAATAATTGGAAACCCCATACCTACACAAACAACTGTTATGTCTGTGCAGACTTCATAGACTAAATAATTGCTTCATAAATCTTCAATGAACTGAAGGTTAAACTTTGGCGCAATGTAAATCTGACAGTAGTTTGACGTTCAGGAAGTAGCAATAAGTTGCAAACTTTAATTCACAGTCTGGCGCAAACTGATTGAAATCATTGATTTTAATGTTTTCCTGAGTAAAAACCAATTTTAGTAGTTCAAGTTCAAAAATACTTTCAAGCTATTTTCACTGTGTACATTCTTAGTTTTTTAACATGCATTTGTATGAAATGGAATTTGGAATATCTAACCTATAACACATGTTATTTGAAAAGAAAAATCACAAGAATATTGAACTGTGAGAAACATTCAGAGAGGAAATTCCCTATTCAAGTGGTAAAATCAAAATTTCATAACTCATCAAACGACTGGATAACAGCTATCATATTCCGGATTTTGCACAGGCATGATAAAGCTGCTAATAATATCATTATTGTTTGACGTAAATTTTATATTGATGTTCTGCAAAAGGAAATCACGAATTCACAAATATTCCAACTGACTTCATTTTCGTAACGACATCTTTAACAAACACAAATTTTTAGCTACGTCTTTACTGGCAGAACCAAATACAATGAAAGTCCCAACTATGTACTGGCTTCCGAAGCTACACAAAAAACCTTACAAATATAGATTTAATTCATCTGCAAGCCATTGTTCCACTACTAAGTTGTCTATTCTTCTTAACAGTACACTTGGTACAATAAAAAAAACCTGATAATAAATTATTCAATGAAGGCCTTTGAAAATGGTGGAATTAATTACTTTTGGAGTGTCAAAAACTCGTTGGAAGATAAATTGCATGCATATATTGGTGATTTTGAATCTGTTCAAAGTTTTGATTTTTCTACCCTATATACCACTTAGCCTCATATTCTTATTAAGAAAAAATTCACATCCCTAATTAACTGGCCATTTAAAAAGTCAGAATGCATGTCCATATGTTCAAACTCTTTTAGGTCATTTTTTAGTCGCCATAAACAAAAGAACTATGTCAATTGGACATGCTTTGATACTATATCTGAGCTTGAATGTTTACCTGATAACATTGTTGTTCGCTTTGGAGATTCCGTATATCGTCAAGTTATTGGAATTCCAATGGGGACTTACTGTGCACCACTTATTGCGGACCTGTTTTTGTATTGTTATGAGTTACAATTTATGACTAAAATTAGCAAAGACCCATTGAAACAATGCTGATACAAATATTTAACAATACTTTTAGATATTTGGATGATATATTGGCTCTCAATAATGACGACTTCAGTATGTATACTAAATTTATCCTGTTGAACTTACTTTGAATAAAGCCAATACTAACAATGACCACTGCCCTTTCCTCGATCTTTATATCTATATCATTAACGAGAAGCTTAATACAAAAATTTATGATAAAAGAGATGATTTTTCATTTCCTATCGTTAATTATCCATTTTTAGATGGTGATGTTCCCTTGTCACCATCTTATGGTATTTATATATCTCAACTTGTACGATACGCTCGTGTATGTAACAACGTATTAGATTTTAGCGACAGAAATTTATGTTTTACTGAAAAATTATTACACCAGGGTTTTCGATATCACAAACTCGTCAAAACATTTACTAAATTTTATCATCGGTATAAGGAAATAATTCGTAAATATAACTCAACACGCAGACATCTTATACATGTTATACGTTCAGGTATTTCACATCCAATCTTTTATGGTAATATTTTTTACAAAGCACAAAAATGTCAGTATTCACCTCAAAAACTTACAAAATCTTTGACTTATTAAGAAGGGATATAGTTACGATACTGTTTTCAGATCATTTGAGATTGCATATTTTGGCTTTAATATTGATTCACTTATAGGGTCTTTGCATCGGAACTAAACACATTTATTTAAAAAATACAGTTGTTGGCATGATACGGGTTATGTTCTTCTCATATATTTTATGATAGTATGATACTAAACCCCTAATGGGAGAGATCGTCCTGATATTCATATGATCTTTCTCTCAGTTTAATTGAGGTCATGAACTGGCATGTCAGTTAACTACTAGTAGTCTGTTGTTATTTATATATTATTGTCATTTTGTTTATTTTCTTTTGTTACATCTTCTGACATCGGACTCAGACTTCTCTTGAACTGAATTTTAATGTGAGTGTTGTAATGCGTTTACTTTTCTACATTGGCTAAATGTATAGGGGGAGGGTTGAGATCTCATAAACATGTTTAACCCCGTCGCAATGTTGCGTAGGTCCCAGGTCAGGAGCCTCTGGCCTTCGTTAGTCTTGTATGATTTTTAATTTTAGTTTCTTGTGTATAATTCTGAGTTTAGTAGGACGTCCATTATCACTGAACTAGTATACATATCTTTTAAGGGACCAACTGAAAGACGCCTACGGATGCGGGAGTTTCTCGCTACATTGAAGACCCATTGGTGGCCTTCGGCTGTTGTCTGCTCTATGGTCGGGTTGTTGTCGCTTTGACACATTCCCCATTTCCTTTTTCAATTTTATGTTGGTTTTTATGTAATATGAATTTGTATCCTCACTCATAACATAATAAAATGTAAACTCGTCAAAATTAAATAGAAGACTGAAAACAATATACATCACATAATTCATCGACAGTCAAACGGATAATATATGTTTTCTTTTTAATGAACAATTTATGAAGCAGATCGAATATAAAAATATAAGGCTGCCCTATGGCAAGCCGTTCTCGTCAAAACTATGTTTAAACCATTTTTCGTAAAATTTACACACTGAGAATTACAACAAAGCACACTGAGATTTAAAAACTTCAAAACGCACACTGAGAATTGAAAATAACACACTGAGAATTGAAAATGACACAATGAGAATTGAAAATTACACACTGAGAATTAAAAATTACACACTGAGATTTCATAAAGACGCACTGAGATTACAAAAATGAAAAACGCACACTGAGAATTGAAAATTACACACTGAGAATTGAAAATTACACACTGAGATTTCAAAAAGACACACTGAGAATAAATAAACTGAAAACACACACTGAGAATTTGAAATTACGCACTGAGAATTTAAAATTACACACTGAGAATTTAAAATTACACACTGAGATTTGTGCGCACTTTTTATGCGCACATATCTAATTAGCATACTTAATCTGAATCTATTACAAGCTTAAAACAACAAGGGGACAGAACTCGTTAGTCCTTCGATTTGGTTCCAAATTATTAATAAAAAAAACTTTAGAAATACAAGAACAAGAAAGATACCCACTTACTCTTATTACAAAATATAACCAAATGGTGAAAGAAAACATTGGAACAATCTGCAAAAGAAATTTTTACTCAAGTGTCTATTATAGCATATAAACGTAACAAAAATATAAAAGATTAACTGGCGAAATCAGGGAAACAGTTGGAAGACTTTTGAAAAGGGACACTTGTTTAATTACTGGTAGTAATGATCTGCATTATAGGCAACAAACTTATGAATATGAGCGATGTTAAGTCTTGAAATTTATTACGAATGTTGGTTAGAGGAATCGCATTTCATATTATAATGATAAGAGTTCTTCAGATCAAGATATTAATCTGTTGAATTATTCATCTCATGAATATTCATTAGTAATTTGCATATTAATCTCAGTGTGTATTTTTGAAATCTCAGTGTGTAATTAACAATTCTCAGTGTGTGTTTTTCAATTTATTTCATCTCAGTGTGTCTTTTTAAAATCTCAGTGTGTAATTTTGAGTTCTCAGTGCGTGTTTTTTATTTTTTTAAATCTCAGTGTGTAATTTCGATTTCTCAGTGTGTTATTTTATGTTTTTAAATCTCAGTGTGTATTTTTTTCGAAAAAAGGGTTTAAACATAGTTTTGACGAGAACGGCTTGCCATACTGCCCTACGTAAAACGGTATCCCACTGTAAGAGAAGAACACAAACCATAACATGACAAAAACTAACAGGCCACAAACCTTTACGCAGAAAAATAAGATAAGGCATTCCTTAATGGATAGTTGTTTAGTGTAACTACCCTGAAAAGGTTAAAGTTATCATCGAAAGATAGTAACATTACATACTAGTATTAAGATGAAGACCAGATGCACTGTCCATATAGAAATTTATACTAATTTTGATTCGGTAGTTATATGAAATAAAATAAACAAAGTTCATTGGTTAATTTGATCTTAACTGTTAGAATAATTGATTAATGTTACTAAATTCTTTTTGAGCATGCTTGACTATATCTTGGCATCTACTTGTAATAGCTTGGGAATGTTGGAGTACTATCAATTAAGATTGATTTTAAACGCATTTTGCTACGACCGGAGTTAAAACTTCTAATCCTCGCTCATTAAGGTTATTGAAAACTTAATATGATAATAGTTGTATAAGGTACCTTGGTCCTTGTAGACCACTCGTTCACCTAGGTCCCTCCGAATGCTATACTAATTATATATAAGTCTCTATAAAGACACCAGTAGTATACCGCTGTTCGAAAATCGAGAAATCGAGTGAGAAAAAAAAATCCGGGTTACAAACTAAAACTGAGAGAAACACATCAAATATTAGAGGAGAACAACGACACAAACAGAAACACTAAAATGCAACACACACAGAAACTAACTATAATATGGCAATGGCCATTTTCCTGACTTGGTACAGGTCTATAATCTATATAAAAAATCTGGATTTTACTTGACAAACAAAGTTAATGAATTCATATTTTCATCTGGTAATAATGAATAAAAGATCAGGTTAAATAGTTAAAAGTTTTCTAGAGGACATACCATTTGTCTTAAATAAGTGTGAATCTAGTTTCGCAAAAGTAACAAAACGTTTATTTTACATCTATTTCAATTATTGTTCTATACTCGAGAGAAATATATGCAGAGATAATAACAATGAATAGACCACATTGATATTCAACATCAGATTCGATGAACTTTAAATCATTATTGTACTTTTAGTGCAAATTTGCCTGACAATTTGAAAATATTCTTTTTTTAGCACTTCACTAATGCCAATGGGTGCTCATTATACCTTATTGATACCGGATAGTTATTTTAAGGATTACAAATTGATGGATTGAGGCTTAAAAGAATAAACTTGTTCACATTTGAGATTTTGAATACTTCTGTGGAAGCAAAAATGAACTATTGTATTTGCGATTGTTATTAATGTGCAATGATTATTTCTCACTTGAGAATTATATCAAACCTGCATCTGCATGGAGTTGACCATTTCTGTGCATACATATAAATAATAAATAACAAAAAAATCAACAGTTTTTGTCTTCAAATGTTAAAATTTTTAAAAACATCTAAACATAAATTCTGAACTTTTCAAGAATATTTTAAGAAGGAGATTGTCCTGCGTAAATACACAATGATTGGTTAGACTGTGACTGACACAAGAAGTGTTTCAATATTCGAACTACTTACATCAACTAAAAACCTAATTACTTGTATTCAATGTTCGCTTTCAAAGTATAATCACATATATTGCAAAAAGTAAAATCACAAAAATACTGAACTTAGAGGAAGATCAATTGGGAAAGTCCATAATCACATGGCAAAATCAAATAACAAAACGCATCAAAAACGAATGGACAAGAACTGTCATATTCCTGACTTGGTACAGGCATTTTCAAATGTAGAAAATGGTGGATTAAACCTGGTTCTATAGCGCTAACCCTCTCACTTTTGTAATGACAGTCTCATCAATTTCCGATATTTTTACATTGATGCGTTAAATAAACAGACACAATAAATATAATAGTCAAAATATGGGTACATCAGTCATCATCGTTTAACAATTTTAAAAGGAACAATTTAACAGAACACAAAAACATCTACTATCAACGAACACATTTATTGAGTGTCTGACGTCAGAAAATTGTATACGTCACATAAATTTGTCGTTCAATGTGCGTACAAACAATTTTAAAATTTTCATGGGAATGTTAGCATACAGGGTTAAAAAATCAAAAGTATGTAAGAATAAATTTAAGAAATAGACCGAGATTTAAACTAGTCCAAAAGTTATATATAGAATTTATAAGAATCCAAAAATAGTTAATACCACTACGCGATTGAATGATTTTGACGTTTGTGGTTCAACGTATATTGTAATTCATAATAGAAATATATCATAATGACATATAATAGAACAATATCATACTGACGGGATCTTTTAAAGTACAGAGTCACGTTATAAGAACAAAAGAAATACAAAAAGTCGCAAATACAAAACAAACCACAAAAAAATGAAAGCCAATACAAACACATTGACGAGATGTATAAGTACCGAGCCACGTGAAACGGATATCACATGAAACCATTTAACAGTAAAAGTAATATTAATAATAGAACAAAGACAAATAAAGAACTATAAAACACGTTGTTAAGATGATAAACAACATCAGTACGAAGAATCTATACATCAAGACCATCGTGTATTATTTGAGAAGTTGATACGGAATATTTATCAACAAGGTCTTGGTACCTTCCGATGAACTTTTTTAGAAAAAGAACGAGACGTTCTTTGACATACCCCTGTTTCATCAACTTTCTACTCAGACACTGATGACGTATTACAAAGTCTGAGTAGGAGCTGCAAGCTCTTGAATATCGAATAAGTTGGGAAATATATATCCCATATGCAGGTGAAGTTGGTATATTGCTACTAAGGTGGGGGAAATTTATGATTTCAAAATTAAAATCGTCTCGTTTGTCATAGATTCTGGTACTGAGATGACTGTGTAAGTCAAATTCGAGATATAAGTCTAAAAATGAGGCGGAGGAAGCCGTGTCTGTTGTTTCTTTAATCTCTAGTTCTGGGGGATATATTAATGGAACCCAATCAGAAAAGTTCGGATTGTTTATGGAAAGAACATCATCAATATATCTGAAAGTGAAATTAAATAATCTGGCTTCTTTGATTCTCTTGTTTTTTACAAGTGTCTGGAGGAACTCCGATTCATATGAAAATAAGAAGAGGTCGGCAAGAAGAGGCGCACAGTTTGTTCCCATAGGAATGCCGACAATTTGTTGGAAAAGTCTACCTCCAAACTCAACAAATATGTTGTCGATAAGAAACTCCAGCATACTGACCACTTGTTCTTCTGTGTAGCATATCTTACCTTTTTGTTTGTCACTATTTACGAAATATGCCTTATGAAATCCCAAAGTAATAAATTTATAGCGTATGCTACCATTTTTATGTTGAAAGGCATTGTGGATTATTTCTTTAAGGCGATTTTTCAATTTCACATGGGGAATGGTGGTATACAGGGTTGAAAAATCAAAAGTTTTGATGGAACTAATTTCAGAAAAAGACCGAGATTTAAAATTGTCTAGAAGTTCTTTAGAATTTTTAAGAATCCACATATGGTTAATACCACTACGCGAGTAAACAGTTTCACAGTATTTCTGAAGACCCTCTTTCACTGCGGACAGAATTTTAGTCAATCTAATGGACAATTCTTTAGTAGAACATGAAGATGAGCCAGCAATATACCGTTGTTTGTACGGAATTTTATGAAGCTTTGGTATCCAATACAAACAAGGTAAGTCCTCCGATTTGGTGTTCAATGCAATGTTTATTGAAGCCATGAAGGACTTATGATTTGCTAAAATCTCATCCTTGTCAAATGATATGTCTTTGTATGTGGGATTACCTGAGTGCTCCTTTATACCCAATTCTTTTACAAGACATTCGTAGTAATACGATTTACATACAAAGACAATATTATTTGAAGCTTTGTCCGCAGGAACAACAACATACTTATCATGAAGAGTTGATAGACATTTCATGGCCTCTTTGTCTCTGAAAACGGACTTTGGTCGATCGTTCACACAGTTTTTCAACTTGTGAACGCGACGCTTTATCAGAGACCTGATAGTTTTAACCCATTCTGACAAAGTGTCCAGTTCAACTTCTTCTCGCTTAGCCCATGCTCTGGCGTAGTCCTCAATGGAATCCATAATTATTTTGAAGTTATGGTTCCAATTGATGTGTTGGGGTTCTCTAAACTTAGGACCATGAGAAATCACCTTTCGGAGATTTTCATGTTGAATTATGTTTAGATCCCCAGTTATAACATGACCAGAGGTGAATGCAAATGATACAAAGGTTCACAAGAGACTAAATGACCCAGAAATTAAAATTTATATGTCATCGCAATGACCTTTACTAACGAACAAACCCAATACGGCATAGTCAGCAATAAACAGCCTAGAAATAAAAAAAACCTTGTGAGTGAAGTTATAAATTAAATTAAGGATGTACCTAGTTGAAAGGATAAGGCACAATAAGGCCCATTTTTGGTCCCCCAATTTTGAAATATATAAACTTTATAAATGTGATAGTTTAAAAAAAGTACAATAACATAAATACCACAAACTTCGAGAAAAATTCAAAACAGAAAGTCCTTAATCAATAAAAATTGAAAAAAATATTCAATAAAGACAAATTACCTGCGGAATTTCAAATAGCTTAAGGAGTGTAGCAACTTGTATTGAAGTAACACTTGAAGGCGCTCCAATCACACCAGGAATCACAGGTAGTTGAACGATTGGCTCTGACTCATCCTTACATTTATAAACTTCTGATCCGCCGACATTTGCTACGGAACCTGTAAAATAAATATGACGTTATTCCAATTCTATTAAATCCCCGTTCTGGATAGTATGTGAAAAATAATTATATATTTTGTTATTTAAGATACAAGACAATTTACACGACAGACGCACGTTTTGTAAAATAATCATAGGTACACTACATGTAAGAAATAATTCATGAAAGCCATAGATTTGTTGGAAATTTATACATGGCCTTGGCCGTGATATTCGAATTTTATCCTGAGCGTTAAAATTAAAGAATATCACGGCCAGGCCATGTGTAAATTTACAACAAATCTATGGCTTCCATGAATTACTTTGATTCTAATAGGACAAATAAGTTTATTCAAATACTGAAACGACGGTGCGTGTAGCTTTTCTTTTTTCGACGTAGTCTGTATAGTTTCGGTTTGTGCCCTTTAAACTTAAGGACGCTTAACTATGGCAACAGAATACGCATGCTCGAAAATCCTTTCTGTGATTGGACAAAATGCTGTCATGGTGGGTGATTTGGTTGTGTTTGAAAAAACGTCTCGTTAATTATATCGTGATGGAAAGCAAGTGAAAAACTATAAATATTTGATCTAGATCTTACAAAGATTTATATTTTTATTAAAATAATTGTTTCTCCAAGAGCTCTTTGCATCCGTGACAGCTGTTTATTCGGGACAATTATATGATTTTTAATGTAAACTTTGTTGTACGAGCTTACATGATTTTTAGAACGCACCTACGCATGTGAGATTTCCGCAGGGTTTTGGTGAATGTAAACAGAAAGATACGAGGACCGAGAATACTGAACACAAACAGAGAAAACGTTATTTAAATGGTATCTTTGTGCTTCTGAAGGTTATCGAAATGATAGTTTTAAACATATACGTCGGATATCTTTTTTAAAGATAGTTCTTGTTTACTCCTAATTAGATAAAGCTCAAATACTCTCATAAATTTTTAGCTTGCATTGATTATTTCATTAATAAATAAACTCATCATAGATACCAGGACTAAATTGTGTATATACGCCAGACGCGCGTTTCGTCTACAAAAGACTCATCAGTGACGCTCGAATCCAAAAGAGTTGAAAAGGCCAAATAAAGTACGAAGTTGAAGAGCATTTTGGACCAAAATTCCAAAAAGTTTTGCCAAATATAACCGCTAGATAAAAATATGTTTAATTCTCAAACCCAATATTTGCGATTTTTAATTTACATGTTTTTTCGTAAGCTACCGTCAAATCAAAAATTGACATGTCGAATTGCTGACTCTCTGAAATCAGTTAATATGCGAATAAAACAAAACAAAATTTACCTCAGAATTCCATTTCAATACAATATTATACGAACTTCGATGGTTACAAAAAATGTTATATTTTTGTGACATTGACTAAATATTGTTTTTATACTGCAACTTGAATTAGTATATCAATAGCTTTTAAAATCGTAACATAAATGTGAAGCTTATTTTCATCCCTCAATGAACCCCCGGCTGATTATTGAGAAAGTGTTCCATGATGAAATTGACATTGCACAAAATATAGCTGTGTTACTATATTTAGGAAATAAACACAGCTAATTGCTATATATTAATTCTTTTTACCATGCTTTCGAATAAGAATAAAAATTATTTTGTCTTTTGTTTCATTAAAATTTCTAATACAATAAAATCGTCAAAGCGTTTGCAAATGGGTTCAAATACATGTGTATTTATGCGGGAGGTATATTGTAACATCCATTATTATGTATCGCTGAGTCTGCGCTAAGTATAGATATATCGAGAATTTTCACACGGTGTTGTTAACAAAGCGAAAGAAGCACGTCATATACGAATTTTCGATATATTATTAATAATAATATTATTGATATTAAAGATAAAGGCTTAGTCCATGTGAGTTATATTACGAATTAAACTGCATGCACTTTTACTGAGCCTTCCTTGCTTTCTGACGTCATACACGCGAATCAATGCATGTAGTTTTTAAATTTTGTAGATGCTTTTTGTGTTTTTTAGTTAAATATTTGTTTGTTTTGAGATTGTCATACAATGATTACTGCTGTGCTCGTATTGTGACTATTGTACCTATTATGTCTGTTTTGTTCACACATCGTTGTAAATATAATTGAATTTGATGAGACTGTTATACAAGTGAGAGGTTTAGCGCTAAAAAAACTCAGGTTCAATCCACCGTTTCTACATTTGAAAATGCATGTACCAAGTCAGGAATATAACAGTTGTTGTCCATTCGTGTGATGTGTTTTATCATTTAATTTTGCCATTTAATTAGGGAATTGTCCTTGGAGTTCAATATTTTTGTGATTTTACTTTTCGTTATTCCATGAGTCATTGTTATGAATTGTAAGTATATTTCAAGTCTACATATGGTATTTATATACCTGAAATGATATTAAGGTGTGTCCTTACCTTCTTACACAAGAACACATGCAAATATGTAGTTTTATTGACAGTTTAACATTTTCAATGTGTGATAAATAGAGATTAATACATGGCCTTTTCCATATCAGCCTGGGTATCATCCCGAGACCCCCATATCAGCCCGAGACGGAGTCGATGTGCTGATATGGGTCGAGGGACGATACCCAGGCTGATATGGAAAAGGCCATGTATGAATCGCTTTATCATATACTTCCGACAATAGTTATATGTAAGGCAAATAAACTAATGCAATAACTAAAACAGTCAAACATTTTATAAAGAAAATTAAAATTATGAATCAAATATACTATAGTTGTCCAACATTAGCATCATTAACTCCTTGTATATTTCTGGTAACATTTCCTATAGAGGCATTTTGAAACATTAATAAATTTGGAAGAGTTTTACGATCATTACTACTCCATGTTTGTTGTACTATAAAATGATTCATAATTGTCAATGGCATTTGTTAGCAAGTATTAAACTATCCCCACAAAAGTTCCCGTAAACTTTGACGTCGTCATAAAAAACATCTGACGTCACAATGGAAAAGTAAACAACCGATACCGGGAACACCGGAAGTAACTTGCACGAGAGGCACTATTATGGGTTTTGTGCACGAGATGCACCTGATATGGGTTATCAGCCTGGGTGGGAAATTATGGCTTGTGTACTTCCGCTCATTACACATATGCAACAGCTATCATATCAATTCTAAGTATATGATAAAAGTATATAATAAAGAACCGGAATGGAATATTTATTCATTTTAACAAATCACATTATGTAAGATCAATTAATATATAATGATTGGTTAATAAAAGACGTAACTAAAAAATTATCGAAGTCATTTTTTTTTTATCTTAAAACATAATTTCTTCCGTGGTCTTCCGAAATATAATACGTTTAAATCTTAACAATTTGAGATGTATTGATAGATTGATTGATTGTTGGTTGCTGAACGTCTTGTGTCAAACATTTCATACATGTTCATGACCTTGTATTAATTGAAAAGCAAGTAAAATGACTTGTTATTTTTATTTTTCAAGCAACATATTACCCTTGACATGCATGTAATATTCCTGTATTTCCTATATTTTTACACAGTAATTAGCTGATCAATACTTAGAAATCCAATCCTCTCTACGGAATAATGTAATGCTCGTTCCAAATTAATGCATTCCCAACCGACCCATCAAGTGCCTATGCTTAATTAGTTTCATTGTTTGAGCTTTATTGTGCTTTTTTCTGCGTATTAGCAAGTGAATGCCCTTCATGAGCATAAAACCAAATTTAATGAAGCCATTGCATTGTATATTATAAATAAGATCATTATGGCATGAATCTTTAGTTTTATCTCTGTCTTTAAATGTAATAGAATCATCAAACTACTCGAAACATGTTATGGCATTTGAATTGATTCAATTATTCTTGTTTTCTTGCTACTAGTATTAGAATATTTATATCCCTGACAAAAACGCTTAAAGGAGTACAATGTTGTTGGGGTTTGGTTTTTTTTTTGGGGGGGGTCTTATTTTGTTTCTTTTTATGTAGTTGATGTATTTGGTACTTTCTTTGTTTGTGTTTTTTCTTCTTATGACTAAATATGGTAGCAATAACCCAATCAAATCAAGATCGAAAAACGGGGTGACTTTCGCTCCGGCTGTTTTTTTTATCTTTCAATTTGATGTAAAAGTGCAAAGTTGAATGTAGACAGTTTTTTATTGCTCGGCTTTTACACTGTTTTTATTTCCGAATCGGCCATTTTTGTTTGGTCACAAGCGTGCATGTAACTCGTCAAGTTGTTCTAGAAACATAGAAATAATGTCAACTGTTTATCTACGATATTCTGCAGAATTAAAAACCGAATTCAATTATTTAACGGAAGAAACAAAATTGTACAATAATAAAACACATTTCCTTTAGGAGCTCATTTTGTACTTCAGGTTAACAAGGAATTAACAATGTTCAGTTTGTTGACTTATCAACGAAAGTTCAAGTAAAAGTAAAATATAGACATTGAATTAATAATCATTACAAATTACATACATTCTATACTGTCCTATTATATACAAGGGCTTAATTTATCCAATTGTTTGACAGAACAACTTGTTGAATATGTGTTTAATACAAACTAGGGGGACTGCCTTCTTTGAACACCAACAGTAATTTTAAAAGGATATCTCTATAGCTTTCTTGATTGTGTGGTATTGAAGTATCGTGTAATTTATAATTGTACATCGGTCAAATCATTGGATGTCAGTTTATTTGTGAAACCTTTGCTGTTCCCGTTATATTGTGGAATACATTTGAATGATTATAATACCGTCAATCGATACCGAGGCAGTATTGAAATTTCGATTGAATTTTAAATTATGGGAACAAAAATATTCAAAAATCAAAAAAAAAAATTTAAAAGGCTCCAAATCAAAGTTTTACCTGATCTGTATTTTCACAGTTATGTACGAATAAGACAAAATGGTCAATATCTTCCTGATGAATATTAAAACTAGAAATTTAACACATTTCTTATGTGTTTACCTTTGCTATAGAGTTAATAGTATTAATCATTAGTGCAGTGCTTATCTTTTTCACTGTTCGTGTTTTCGATATAGTTAGTATAAAAGGATGTTTAAAAATAAGCTGATGTGGTATGTTTGCCAAAGATAAACTCTTTAAAAGATATGAAATGACACAGAAATTAAAAACTAAATGTCATCGTAGGGACAATAAAAATGGGTAAAAACGATACCGCATAGTCAGCTATAAAAGGCCCCAATAGGGTAAATGTCAAACAATTCAAACGAAAAAAAATCCAGATTTATGTACACGAAAAAAAAAAACCGCGAGAAAAGAAATATGTTAAACAGCAGCAAACTTATACCATTGAATTACAGTAAATGACTGTTTGATTATAATATTACGACATCTTTCTAATTCTTTTCTAAAAACTTTAAGAGATTCAAAATTGTAAAACATAAACTTGCAACAATAACAATAGATCTATTAATAAGATATAGAAAGATGTGGTGTGAGTGCCAATGAGACAACACTCCAACCAAATATGAGTTTTATCAAAGTAAACCATTATAGGTCAATGTACGGCCTCAAACGTGGAGCTCACACCGAACAACAAGCTATAAAGGGCCCCAAAATTACTAATGTTAAACCATTCAAAATGGAAACCCAACGGTCTAATCTATATATTAAAAAAACAAGTAACGAGAAAAACATGTATTAATTACATAAACAAACTGCTATACATCAGATTTCTGACTTAGGACAGGTGCAAACATTCGTAGCGGGATTACCCGTTTTAATTGTTCCAAATCTTTTCCCTTATCTGAAACAATAGTATAACATCACAACATAGAAAAAGACACGATAAAATATCAATTGGAAGGCTTAATTCAATAAAACAAAAAAATAAAAAAAAATAACATTTAGACAACTTTACATCTAAGTTGTCGCTTTATTTGACAAATCTTTTCATTATTTATCATCACATATCTTTTTATATTACTAAACATTATTTATCATCACATATCTTTTTATATTCCTAAACATTATTTATCATCACATCTCTGTGTGTCATTTATTAGAAACAAAGACGGAAACCATTTGATATAAAACCCGGGATTGTTTTATTGATCCTGCTATCTGCTTACATGCATGCCCTGTTTTTATAATGTGGCACTGATTTAGTTTCCCACCGATTACAGTTTTATTAATGACTTCTGCCTTACACTTAAGAATTCTTCATCACTACGAGATGTTCAGCTTCTAAATAAAGATGGTGAGAATTTAATAGAATTTATAGAAAAAGCCTTCGCCTGAAAAATTACATCATTTATAAAACAAGAGGAATTACTTCAGAATCCAAATTTATATTTAGACAGCTGTGGGATCAATCTAATAAGACTTTGGTGTTAACTTAAAAGTGACTGTGTTGAATTCATTTTAAAAGTTACGTGATACTTTTAGGAATGAGCAATGCAAATCGCATTTAATTCCGGTATTAAAGTAGGATTTCCAATAAGTTTATATGATAAGAAAAATGCAATCTTTAGTATGATACTTTAATTAAATTTTAAGAAATAGTTACAAAAATGATGACTGTAAAGATTCTTAAATTGTGCAGAACAAGTATACAATACATGGTAATGTAACACATCAATATGCTCGTACTATAACGTTCCATCTACATAAGACTGAGCAGTGACGATCAGATCAAAATAGTTATAGAGCCAAACAAGTACAAAGTTGAAGAGCATTGATGACCCAAAATTTTAAAAGGTTATCTATAGGTATTTTCCACTTTTTAGCCATGGTGTTGTAAGTTTTGTTCGACTTACTAGTTTCCATAAAATAATTATTGGTTTCTTGCATGTGTTGTTTGGGATTATTAGATCACGACTTGAGCCAAACACTTGTCTTATTGTTATTTATACAAGTCATACTATTCAGAATGAACACGACGGTGCTAACCACTTAATCATGTTTTCTTTCATTCATTTGAAATTCTGATAGCCATTTTATATCACAAGATATAGTAAGTTCTAATTGACATTATCAACCTTGGCATTACGATGATCGTTACATCAGGCATTGTATTATTCAGTCTTTGTTCACGACATAATCGTTAATATTGACCCAATAGGAACATATTCCAATTGAATGTAAGTAACAGTATTTATTTGTATGTATACAATGTCTAGGACTGAAAATGGATTGACTTTAGGAATTCTTCAAGAACTCTGGAAATGCTCAGATGGTTAGCACGAAACGTCAACCAGCAGTGGCATCGACGGGGTTTGTAAATAGATATCAAAGGTACTTTGCTCATAATTTCAAACGCCACACGCGCGTTTCGTCTTCATTAGACTCATCAGTGACGCTTAGACCAAAATAATTAGAAATTCAAACCAGTATCAAGTTGAAAAGCATTAACGACACAAAAGGGATTCGTTGATAGGGAACGCGTCACATGTACCACATGCTTATAGAACTTCGCACCATGTTGTGCATTAGGGGTAGATTCTATCGGCAACACTGTGTGTATATTACTATGCTGTAAAGTGAAACATACATTGCAAAAGTCGTTGATAAAGCAAATAATATTTTTCATGGGATGAACGTGTTATAGATATTTGTCAAAATATGCCTTTTTTTTTTACTCATACCACATCTTCCTATATCTACTGTTTTAACGACCATATGAGGAATGTAAGGTTGTTTCTAATAATATTGAATGGTGTCGTATGTACATGAACATTTTTGTTTGTCAATATTATAATAAGTTGGCGTTATGGACATATTTTTGGCATTTCAAGGCATTATATATTCTGATCAGAGTCAATATCTTATTCTTTGTGAAATGTTTAACAGCTGAACAAATAACACTAGTTTATTTCATTTATTTTATTGCATCCGTATTGACGGTGCCTTGTCAAGACTCTCACAACAGTAACATGGAAAAGCTTAAGACTATTAATTGATTAAAATCGCCAGCCGTTCTGATAAAAGTCCAATATCAAGAATAATGCAAACAGAAACCTTTCCCAGTAATTAAATAAAAGACAGAAACAGAACCAAGTCATTTTGGTTTCAAGGTCAATCTTATATCACGGAACACATGGAAGGTCATTAACCGTCTTTAAACAACAGACGTTCTTTAAAAATAAAATATAAAACTATCTTATGAACTTATCTTTATCATAGGATTGTACGGAGATGATATAAATCAATTAAATATGATGTTTATCTAAATAGCGTTATATATGTCATATTGGTTACAAAATGATAGAAATTATTATAAATTAAGGAATGTATCTCCCTCATGCAAAGCTCTGGTTCCTTTCACGGATTTGGCTATACTTTTTTGGACCTTTTGGATTATAGCTCTTCATCTTTTATATAAGCTTTGGATTTCAAATATTTTGGCCACGAGCATCACTGAAGAGACATGTATTGTCGAAATGCGCATATGGTGCAAGAAAATTGGTACCGTTAATTTTATTACTACCACTGGGTCGATGCCTCTGCTGGTGGACTATTAGTCCCCGAGGGTATCACCACCCCAGTAGCCAGTACTTCGGTACTGGCATGAATATACGGATTTTTTGTGTTATTAAAATTTACTGTTACAAAATGATAGAAATTATTATAAATTAAGGAATGTATCTCCCTCATGCAAAGCTCTGGTTCCTTTCACGGATTTGGCTATACTTTTTGGACCTTTTGGATTATAGCTCTTCATCTTTTATATAAGCTTTGGATTTCAAATATTTTGGCCACGAGCATCACTGAAGAGACATGTATTGTCGAAATGCGCATATGGTGCAAGAAAATTGGTACCGTTAATTTTATTAGACATTTGCGAAAACTGTCACACACCTACGATTAGAATTAAAATTACACTTGCAGGTAGCTTATAAATATTTCTCAAAGTGTCAAAATCATAAACCGTCGATCCAAAACAGTGTAGCAATAGTGATAATTTTCTGTAGTTGAACAAAAGATATTTTTTTATATTTGAAGCAATGTGTTAACATTAATTATTGTATACGGTGTAATCCAGATTGAAAATGCTGTAATTGTACAAAGCATGATAGAATGAACTAACATTATTAAAAAAAAATTAACATGAGACACACAAAATATATTTGCAGAAGCTAGATTGGGACAATTGCTGAAAAAAATTCAGCAAAAATGTATGTTAGAAAAGTAGAAATCAACCATGGAGCATGTTATATTTTATTTTGTTTTAAAGAGAATGATAAAATACAGCGGAGGAGTGTTTTTGAGCTATTTATTCTTCATGAAATTTCACTTGCCGTTTGGTATAATTTTGAAATCTTTTCTTTTTCCTGAATAGGACAAACACTTTTGTCTACATTTTGGTTTTAATAGATAAATAATCACAACTCACAAAAAACCCCAAGAAACATTTATCAACGAACTTCTCTATGTCGAAAATATATTTTAGACTTTTCGCCCGACTCAGTTGAAATGTAAGAATAGGTGTACTTAAATAGTTAAAACTTGGCTATCTATGTTTTCAACAGCAACAAACAAAAAATGAAAAACGAGTTCCAAGTTGTGTTTCTTTTATGCAATTTAAATAATAGAGACCTTGGCAATCATTTGTATTGTATTGTATTTTTTGTTTCTCGCGGTGTTGATAATTACCCCCAGTGAACATGGGTGGGAATGGTATGCACGAAACATGAGCTTAAACCCTGTTTCGAGACTGGTATCATTTTCATGGAATTTTAACATAGAGTGCCCTGAATACGCAGAGTTCGATTCAGCCATTTGTAAAAGGGGATTCCAATCCTGGATAAAGGGGGAGGGGTCCGACCATATGTTCCTATTCAAAAGCATTGATCGGCAAGAAATATAGTGTGCCAACCCCTGTTACAGCCCGTGATCTCTCTGCGATGTTTATCATTTCAACACAAAGTTAATACGCAAATCTATTCAATTGATTGTTAGAGATAAAAAATGCGAAAGTGTAGCAAGCGAGAAAAAATTGTTAAAACAATCACAATCTATTTAAGTCTTCAATGCAACAGTTGCGGATACAAAGTTGTAAAAGAGGGACGAAAGATACCAAATGGACAGTCAAACTCATACATCGAAAATAAACTGACAAAGCCATGACTAAAAATGAAAAAGACAAACAGACAAACAATAGTACACATGAAACAACATAGAAAACTAAAGTATAAACAGCACGAACCCCACCAAAAACTAGGGGTGATCTCAGGTGCTCCGGAAGGGTAAGCAGATCCTGCTCCACATGTGGCACCCGTCGTGTTGCTTATGTGATAACAAATCCAGTAAATAGTCTAATTCGGTAGGTCACATTCATGAAAGGAAAGGGGATTGTAGTTACGACGTACGGAACATATCCGATATCATTTGTGAAACGGTTATTCCATATCGTGCATAACAAAAAAAACGATACCAACATTACTATTTTAAATGAAACAGTTTGTAGAGTATCATCTGGCTTTCATATATATATATCATTCATCTATCTACACCATCGGTTCTTATAAATCCTCGTCTTTAAATATTCGGCTTTGTGCAGCCCTGATGGTAAATCCAGAAATGCTCTTCGGACACATTAAATTTTAACGTGTTGCTTACGTTTCTTTTCTTCTTTTCTTTTTTTTTTTTTATAGAAGACACCATTTAATATTTTGTATCTGTATTGTTGTTTTGTTTTGTTTTTGTTTTTTGAGATGACCCCTTGTTTTTGTCACCTGTAGTCGTAAGTCTTAAGTGTAATCCTAGGTAAAGACCTAGTTTCCGCAAATGTCTATAAGCATCACAATACGTTTATATTCGTCGATCAGAAAGTATATTAAAATATAAAAAAATAGGCTTTGATAAATCACGTGCGTGAAATAAATTTTTGGCCTTAACTCACCAGCATTTATTCTTGTATATATATAGATTCTACCACTGCATCAAGTGTAATACGATATTCATCCACTCGATACAGTTAAAGATTTAAAATTTAACTGTCAAGAGTGGACAAATATCGTATCACACGAGATTTACTGGTAGAATCTGTTTCTCTAAAGATTTTCAAACAATACGCAGGCAAACTTATTCCTTCTTTGCGACTGATCTGCAAAAAGATGTGCTCTTTCTATGTGACGTCATCAGGCATGGTCGCCTTTTTACATGCCGTAACAATAGAAAATTCAGAGAAAAACAAGAAAATTGTCAGATTTTAACCGATGAAGAACTGAGATCAAACGAACCACACGCGTGCAGAAACGGATATATTGACGAAGAATTAGCGAAATTGTAATATTAGTCCGGCCGATCGGTGAAAAAATTGCTCAAATAATGAGGAAAGCACCAATTTTTGCATGATGGTACATTTTTGTGTACTGAGCAATATTAGCTATGGACCCATCCTCAAAATTCAATATGGCGGCCTATTTCAAGATGGCTGCCGTACGTTCTAAAATATTTTCCAGTATTGCACAAACCACAGTGGATTTGATGCTGGGTGCACAAAAATCAACATATTTGAATGACTTGGTGTACTTAGCAAGATTTTGTTTTGTTCTATTTTTGAAATACAAAATGGCGGCTATTTTCAAAATGGCCGCCTTGAAAAATAAGCAAATATTCATTATTGAGAATTGACCTGAATATGAGCATTTTATTGATGTATAGTGTCATTTGGTATCTGTCCCAGTTCTGTCCTTTCTGATTTTGCCTTGCTTGTCATTTCATACACAAAGTAGTAGCTGTCATAAAAAGCTGCAGTAGTAGCTTTCATTAAAAGCTGCACTATTTATTGTCTTGAGTCACACATAAAAGCTGTAATTTGGGATTTATCTGCCTTAAGATATTATTCAGTGCCTATCTTATCTCTTGGTCGCAATATTTTGCAATTTGAGACATTAAACTGAATTGAGAATCAGTTAAACACATATCAGTGAAATGGCAGGAATTGGGGACAACAAGGACAAGAACATTGAAATGGCAGAAACTAAATCACTTGGTGATATTGAGAAACCCACAGCTGAAGACGCTTTAACAGAGGACAGCTCAGAAATGATTATTAAACAATTGTACCAAGAATATTTAACAGATAGAAATCAAATGCTAAAAGAACAGTTGATATTTACCGCAATATAAAACAGCGAAGCGCGAATATATAAAATATGTGTTGGTCTCATTACGTTTCAAGCTGAACAGAAAGAGGCAATGAATATCAATAACAAACAGGTGAAAGCAATATCTCAGCAACTTCAGCAGTCTGACGACAGGATAGACCACAAGGCTAGTAATAATTGCCTGACGGAATTGATGGTCAGACCAATAAGATATTCAATGTTGTGGTGAGACTAATGGACAAGCTGACAACACCTGAGGAAGGAGACACAGTTCTATTTCAAAGTGCATTTAAACAGCAGGGTACCTTCCAACAACTGGCATCTGTTGTGAATGAATCAGTGGACAATAGAAATAAAGAAGTTAATATTTCTGCAATGGACACATCATCTAAGCCAAAATTTGACCTTAGCCAGTACAACGCAAGTTTACCAAAAGTACACATCAAAATCCATGCCGTGGGTCTTTCCACAATTGTGCCATAAACCGTGCCAACTCATGTTGAAGGTGTCTTCGCCTTAAGTCAAAAGTCCTATGTCAGGGCCCTTGGCCCTGCATGAGACAGTTCAAATTATTCAACAACAATCTCCATTTAAGAACATACTATAAACCATTAGTACTAATCAAGGATACCAGCAAAAGGCTTATGTGTCTTCTTACACACACTAATCATCTACTATGAGTCAATAATATTTGGTTTAGATCAGCACACCATTACAGAAACAATTAGCTGAAAATGAATTCTATCAAGTTTCTCCAATGTTGAATGCAGTGCCTACTTACGGTATCATCCCCGTCGAGTCAATGGCAAATCCCACATTTATCACTCCAATTATGACAACCTCGTCCGCTTCTGGAGCTCTAATATGCTTCCCATAACATCAAGTTGGCTCCATTGACCGATCCAGGAAAGGGCAGAGGAAAGAAAAAGAGTGTGACAACACCTCTTCTTCAGACTCTTCACTGGAGAGAGAATATACCATGTGGCAAGAAAATCTTTGAGCAAGGGACCGGAGCCGAAGCCCACAGCTGCCACAAATTTAAAAACTCAATTGAAGAGGATCCATCTCTTGGGAGGCGCTCATTTACCAATTTGAACGAACTGCCGGTAGATGACAATGGGAAATCAGGAAAAATGTGTGTAGGCCCCAGATTGCCAGGCCGATGTTGGCTTTGAGTACGCTCGCATGGTAAACACAGATGATGATTCCAAGGCCTTAAAAAGCATTCATTTGGAGCAGCGCTTCAGCAAGGAAGACGATCAAACCAGATTGCAACCATAACATTCCGTCGAGGATGTAAAGACAAAGAATCTTCAAGGCATGTAATAGAGAGGAACCTAGATGGCGATATATGGATAAAAAAGTGCCAATTATGACCATCGACCACCGTTAAAGAAAATATGAGCAGTCCTTTGGATTATGAGTTGCATAACCTCACACAACTTGTCACAAAACTAACTGATGTTATGCTTTCAACTAATCGGCATAATTTTGGATTGGCCGATCAATATAATCTCGGTTCTTCTGATATAAAATCATGGAAGATCACCAGTTCAATGGAAGATCACATGATCAATATAAACGTGGAAGATCTATTGAGCAATACAATCGCGGTAAATCGGCAGATAGAAGTACATCCAAGCTTAATGCCTATCGATCAGTAACACCCCCACTAAGCTAGAGATCATATAGTCCCTAAAGACAACGGTTAGCATCTCCACGGACAAACTCCAGAAATCCCGAATATTTCAGACAACGGTCACCTTCACCAGGATACGGAGCAAATCAAAGTGTAACCTCAACAATGGAGCAAAGGGTCGGACCAGTAGGACAACTCAGATTCCAAAGTCTATTGGCAATGAAACATCATCTTATCACACAATCGAACAGAGGCCCACTGCCTCGTCCAATATTGTCATCAGACGAACCATTTGAAAGAGCTTAGTAGTACGAGGTACTACACATGACCAGAATGTGAGCATGATTGTGGACACTGCTGCAATGATAACATTAGTAAATGAGAAATTAATTCCGGTAGAAAATTGAGATTTGGAGAACGTAACGGTACGTGATGAGGTTAACAGCTTGTTATTGAGAAGATTATAAGGAACGACTCTCGACATTAATAGAGTAAACATACAATGGGATGTGTGCAAAGAGCCATTAACAGACGATGTTATACTTAGGCTAGTTATTTTGGACACACTGATCGCAGTGATAAACCTGAGTAGTCCCACAATTACCATTAACAATAAAGAGATAAATGCTTCATTTGTTAATAGTGGAAACGAGATTTTAACTCAGCTAGTTTGCATAAAACGAACCATCACAGTTCCACCAAATTCAAACATGACTGTTACCATTAAGACTAATAAAAGTGCTGACCAGGAGTGCATTTTAGGATCATGCTCGCTGAAATGTTGCAAATTGGTTACGCACGTACTTGGAAAAGGAAATAGTTGCCCCTTAACTATTTTAAATGATGGCAATCGTCTAATCCGCCAGAAGAAAGGTACACCTATTGATTACATAGAATAATTTGACGATGTAGTGGGTACGGCAGATGCAAACGCGATAAGTGACGTAAGACGTGGCATTGAAGAGACACGAGACAAGGTGCCCTCGGCACTGCCTCAAAGTTCAGATGAGTTACCTACTATTCCACCACATTTAACCGACCTATATTAACGTCAATCGACTCGTTTCAACCTATTTCATTCCAACCAAAAACTGAAAGCGTTTAAAGAACAATTACAATAACATGTAACATTATGATATTGATTAACATTTTGAATTTCACTATTTGTTTTTGTATATGCAGCTATATTTGCAACTTATGTGTTATAGAAATACCCAAATTATTTGTTTTATACTTTTGAATTAATTGATAACAAATTCAAGAACATGAAGTCCATTTTTAAAGAATCATTACTTTAATTTCCGAAATTTTATAGAATACTTTTAGGACAATATCGAATTTTTTACCGTTTTTCCGCCATCTTGAAAATGTCAGCCATATTGGATTTTTCAGAGTGGGTCCATAGCTGAAATCAAAGGGTATATAACCAAGAACTACTATGCAAAGTTTCATGCTTTCCTCATCAAGTGAGCAATTCTGCTCTATATTTGCACCAATCGGCCGGACTATATCTAATTGTTTCCCAAACATTTAAGACAAAAAAGCCTGTTATTAAAACAGTGTTGTACCACTTAAAAATTCAAAACAACACGTTATTACTTTTATGCGTCCAAAGTGCTTTTCTAAATTTACCTTCATTCAACACTTTTCAGTATAGTCAACTGAAGGTTGACAATGTTCATAAGAAGATTAAGAAAATTCGAACCAAGGTTGATTAATAAAATATTGAGGGTATTGCATAAACTCTTAAAGGTATTGGTCGCACCAACTGGGTCATCTTTAACTGCTTCGAAGAAAACATATGACCATTTGAAGAACATATTGGAAAACTCTAAATGCAAATTGTACCAATGTTAACCCGTAGTAACTTTCTTCGTCATAAAATACAATACAAAAAGCTATGAAAATAATTAAATTAAACTATTCTTTCATCTCAAAATCTGGTTTAATTATTTCCATTATGAGTGCATGCATTTTTACTCGATGCGTAATAAAAACCGACATAAAAAGCTTTTAGTAAGAAATTTCAGATCTGATCCTTTTAGCAGAATTCATTTTGTAAAGTAATTGATGATCACTTTTTATTTTTCAACATTCAACAGATATCATTAAAATAACTGAAAGTGACTTTGTAAAAATTGAAAACAACACGTAATAAATTTCATGTAAGTGATGAATGCGGAACTTAAACTAATAATAAAATACTATTACATAATGCGTGTTACTATGAGAATCACTCGCTCAATCCTGGTATCTATGATCATGATGATCAGTTTATTTATTAACTCTTAAGTCTTAAAGATTTCATCTTTCTTTTCTTTTAAAACGCATGAAATATTGAGAGTTATGAAAATAGCAATGGAACCAATCTTTTTAATTTACTAAACAAAACGTTAATACGAATAAAATCTCAAGTCTTATAGTTTTTCTTTTTTATTTTTCTTTTCTTTTTTTGACGCCCGAAATATTGAGAATAAACCAAAAAACAATCGAATCAATCTTTTTAATATACGAAACAAAATGTAAATAGAAATAAACAATTATTAACGATTTCCACAGAAAACTCTATCAACAGAAATAAAACGCTGTTAGTTAGACTATAAGTAATGAAGGCAATATTTTATTTACTAGGAGTCTATCCAATATTGACCCCAATCAAGAAAGTTTCACGCTTGATAACTAATAGGAATAATATGTCTTCATTTATTTTAGTGCTGTCAAATGCACACTGCTCTCAAAACAAGCTGTATGTCTGTGAACCTCGTTCTCGAGTATTGATGTTGATTTGAGAGGCTATAAGCATAGAAGAAGGATTAAATGTGACTTGTATTGGTGAAAAGAACATTTAATTACAGCATACAGAATTGTGATACGTCGGATCTGTATTGAATAACCGCGCTTGATAGATTGACTCCGTTGTTCTTCTGGTTATCTCTCAATCATAATCATTATAAATGGCTTGAGAATGAATCGGCGTTTTACTATGTTTTTCGTTTTATTCGGAACAATTTTTGTTTTATTGTGTAAAAGTGTACAGTATTATTCAGTTTTGGTTAAATTGGGGTTTTTCGTTTAATCGTTTCGAGAAGTGTACACTCTTTTTTTTTTAACTTTGTTTACCTGAATTTGTGTTCAATTTTACTTTCACTTTTTAGCTGTTGTTTTACTGTTTACATTTTATTACCATTTATGTTTGGTTAATTACATTCCTTTTCAACTCTGTTTATGATTTGTTGTTTTTAATCATGTACACTTTTTTGCTGTTGCTTGAATAATTCTTGAATATTTATTTTTTTCTCCTTTTTCCAATATGTGTTTTTGTTTTTGTATTTGCCCTTTTTTAATGTTTAATTGCATTGCTGGTATAAGAACTGATCTGTCATTTAGAAACTTAAACTTGTTTGTTATCAATACAAATTACTTTTTATCTCGAGAAATAAACACTAAAATGAAAGTTTTATTGTTTTATTTTGCCGTTACTTTTCTGGACCCCAGACATGTACTCAATGATCTCATTAAATCATATCTAAAGTATAGTTTCCTGTCAAATAGTTCTAAATGTTATAAAATATTTGAAATGTTAATATGTTCGATAGTTTGTTATTTTGACATTTGCAGTGTCTCGCGCTGATCCCTTCTCAATCCAGTGCAATACTTGTCATAGTTAACTTGTCAAATAACTTGCTTTTTATCATTAAATTTCTGTTTGAATCATGCTATATATAATACTTCGATATTATAAATCCCCAAGGGTGACTTGGAAATAGATAAACAATCTCTTTGATCCGAATGACAGAAAAACTGATGGCACATTTTGGCGTCTGTTTGGCTATGCGTGATGTACAAGTACGATAACACGTTCAGTCGTAAGAATGCAGACATTTTATTTGTTAATCGTGAAGAGAGAGTGCAATACTTTCTGCTCGTTTAAAACTAAAGAAAAAAGATTTTTAGGAACCTAGCCTGTTCCTGCACACAATTTTCGTCCCTATCAAATACGCCCACATTTTCTAAATGCATTCTACATTTTCTAGATCTGCATCCCGGACGGCCATTATTACAGTACCACTTTTTTATTTATTTTTTCTTGTATTGCATATGCATTTAAAATCTGCACGTGAATTGCGCAAACACGTATCAATTAATATTTTAATATTAACACTTCCTTACAATTTGTTTATTATTTCATGTATTATTTAAAAAGTTTGGTAACAAAAATATGATTAACATAAAGTTTTACTATACAATGATACCAAAATGAGTATGCATCAATATTTTTGAATGTTTAAAAATCTACTCGGGTTTTTCTGAGATTATGATTTGTTGTTGATAATCGTATATACAACCTATTTTTCATTTTAGAAAATAAAGATGAGGTAATAGAATGTTAATATATTGTTACTGTCTTTAAAAATGTTACCATTTAACCAATACCAAATCAGGGCTAGAAAAACAGTTTTTGGACAAGTAAAAAAAACTGTTGTTACCCAAGGTGGCACATATTATAATTTACCCACATATAGAAATTCAAATCTCTCTTTAAAATACTAGATAACAATGTTAATTTTGAAAGTATCAAACATGTTTGTCATTGAGGTATCATTTGCCGTTCTATCTTGTTTGGGCACTGGTTTTGTTTGTCCTTGGGGTATTGCGTATTGGGAATTCCTGCTCTACTGAAAATAACTTCTAAATCATTTTAAAAAGTATGTTCAAAGGTTAACATTTTCTTATTTGACCCACATACAGAAAACATATGCAATCTAAAAAAAGAAAAGAAATAAAAAGTTTTTATAAATAATACTATATGAACACACCAATTTTTTTTAAAAGAAAATGAAAAAGAAAATTTGATGAAAAAAGAGCAAATACAATGTAATTGACACTGACCTCGTATAAAATCTACAGCTTGTTCTAGTCCATATATATCTCTATCACAGTCGTCTTTAGATAATACTCCTATACTAAATCCTGGCAAAAAATCTCCTTCGTTAATCCTATCTAACGTGTACATCATACATTCCAGAGCTTGTATACCACCTTGTGGCATTATAGGGCCACATATTTTATTATCACTTCTTTCGTGGACCATATGTAAAGCCCCAAGTATTATATCACCTGGGATTTCGGCCTGTAGATCATGACGAGGCCAGGTATAATTTCCATATTTACCAACGTATACTACACCAGGGTCTTTATGGAGTGAGGCGAGAACCACGGAGTGTATGATAACAACGAAATATCCCACATTTCTTCTCATAGTTCCAGTAACGTTGTGAATGTTAAATAATTAGAATCTGTAAAATCCATAGCCTTCGGCTACCGATCATCCAATAGTAAAAACTGTAATCAGTAACATGGTGTCAATATCGCTGCAATTAATATCAACAATGTTACTGGCTTTGTCAACCACAATATAAGATAGCGTTTTTATCAGGGACATTTACATAATTAGGTAAATTATACGGACTGTTATATATTTCATTTTTTATATTTTTTTTAGACTTTTACTAACTAACAAGGGTTTTCACCGTTTTTATCTTAATTTTTCTTTCTTTAAATTAGAACGGACAGCGCTGTTAGATCACCAAATATATTAAATGTTATGCTGCTGTCTTTCTACTTAGAAAGATATATACATGAGAATGGCTATTTTGTGTTGGTAAACACTAATAGAGAAATGCTTATTTCATTTTCATTTTCTTAAATGCTTTACTCGATTATTTCTTATGTTATTTACGGCACTGAAATTGCTCACAAAGATGATTTTTTTTGGCGGCTGTCAAGTGGTATTAATAAGGGAGGAAAGGACCTTTATGGGGACTCCGGGATCGGATGTTTTAAGTTCGGGATTTTTGGATTGACCCTTCCGGAATCCGGAAATTCTTTATTTGAATTTCGTGATGTCGGGATTTATTTTTTTTCAAATTCGGGACGTCGGGATTTCGTGTCTTTAAGCCCGGGATTTCGGGATTAGGATCCCTCCTCCTCCCTTCCTTTCCCTCATTAATGCTAGGTTAGTAAATATTGGTATCGTATCGACCAGTTGCCGAATTCTGTACTGGTTTGTGGCATTTCATATTGCTCTCTGTTTTGTTTTTTGTTGTCGCCTCTCTTAGAGTTTTGTTTTGTCTTTAGTTAGATGTGTACAAACATTCATATTACAAATATGCTTCTCTAATGTTTTGAGCTAATATTTGAGGTCCATTGAACGTGTCAAATTACGGTTTTAGTAAACGGTAGTTCACCTGAAATGGTTTATCGTAGAAGGTTTTGGATGTTGAGTTAAATCCGTTGGATAAACTGGAATCTGCTTGTATTCGCTTCACTCAAACAACCGGTTCGGCCCAATTTTGTAGGGCAAAATTTTGCCCTGGAGATTTAAACTAGATTGGACGATACTTTGTTACATGGTAACGTAAAATATCAGAACATGTAAACAAACAGAACAATTTGTTTTCTGATGCAAAGAAAAGCATTATTAATGCGTAAAATAATTTCTTATACTTAATTTAAATAATCTATTGCATTACTTAAATAAGGGAAAAATATCGAAAACGGTATCAATTTGACATAAAATAAAATTCCGCTAAACTTCATAAAAGATTTTGACACATTAACGTGACGTCATACAAAATGGAAACTTTTGAACTGAAGGGTATGGTTTCGACAATACATTTTAACTTATGTAAAAAACTATTCCATACATTTACTGAAAGGAAAAAATATATTCCCTCTGATTTGCGATAAAAATTCATGGATTGTAGCATTAAATAAAACTTGATGTTGACAATATGAAGTGCGATATAAAACACGTAATTTGATTGGACGACTAATCAAAATCTACTATAGATCGGGTCTCATCGGCTGTCTATGAACAAAGTGTAGTAGTCAGCCGAGAACCAGATTATCCCTTGGAGTCAATAGTTTGATTTTATTTCTGTTTTTGAACGTTCAAGATGAATGTAGTATAGAAAAGGATAGTTTTTTCTCGAATAATTTTAATGCATTCAATCACTTTTCTTAGAACACATGTATAGTCAAGGTTGCTTTTCAAAAGAAAGAAATTTCTTAATGAATGGAAGTAACTCCATATAAGTATACAAAATGTGATAATAGTTTTTGACAAAAACAAAAAAAATTGTCCTTCTTTCTCATTTACTTGAATATGTTTTAATAAATATGTCATTTCCTTTATAAAACGTTAATAGGAGATAGAAATAATAATAAACAAGAAACTAAAAATTATCTGTCATTAATTTATTATCTCATGCTATCGAACTTCAAAGAGAATCGGCATGTAACATAATACATTGGTTTACATCGGAAATAATGAGATTAAAGAAATAACACGAAAAAATGTTGAAGCAATCTATCATTGGAAACTTAAAATGTACTGAATAATAGATAGTTTTGTTGTAATGATCTTCAAATTAATGTTCTTCTTGGCAACAATTTAATAAAGCAATTGATGGGACAATCAATGGAACTCCAAAAAGAAAAAAAAAGAAAAAAAAAAACTGGCTGTGTCGACAGGTAAAATATATCCAGATTTGTTATTTCGGTGTCTGTTATAGCTGACTATGCTGTTTAGGCTCTGTGCATTGTTGAAGACCAAACGGTTAACTACAGATGTTACGGTTTGTGTCTTTTGGGTTCTGGAAAAGAATTGTTTCACTGGCAATCACAACACATCTTTTTTTTTCTTTTTCTTTTTTACATTAAACAGAAACATAAACACTGCGTAGCAATAACTAAATAACAAATAGGAGATGGACTAATGTATTTCATCATGGTAGCAGTTCCAGCCCACTGGTAGCACTTGTCACGATACTAATTGTTATTATCTACAATCAGATTTATGTATACCTGTATCTACTAACGTCGCACAGTTAACTTGTCAGATACTTGATTTCATCTCGTGTGATCGTTCGGCAAATTATAGTTGACATTCTAGTACACTGTTAAACCTGTTATAATGTACACTGTTCTATTGTGAAGACTGAGTCATCCATTCGTATAAATGAAATCTCAATATATAACTTACTATACAAAACTGGTACATTTATAAACCTGGAATAATTTTGAGGTTGACATGTTTTATGTATTATTGTCATTTTGTTTATTTTCTTTGGTTACATCTTCTGACATCAGACTCGGACTTCTCTTGAACTGAATTTTAATGTGCGTATTGTTATGCGTGTACTTTTCTACATTGGTAAGAGGTATAGGGGAGGGTTGAGATCTCACAAACATGTTTAACCCCGCCGCATTTTTGCGCCTGTCCAAAGTCAGGAGCCTCTGGCCTTTGTTAGTCTTGTATTATTTTAATTTTAGTTTCTTGTGTACAATTTGGAAATTAGTATGGCGTTCATTATCACTGGACTAGTATATATTTGTTTAGGGGCCAGCTGAAGGACGCCTCCGGGTGCGGGAATTTCTCGCTACATTGAAGACCTGTTGGTGACCCTCTGCTGTTGTTTTTTATTTGGTCGGGTTGTTGTCTCTTTGACACATTCCCCATTTCCATTCTCAATTTTATTGATTTGCAATTTTAGCTTTTTTGCCCTATTCCCGATTGTGACATTTTTATTTAGTGACTGGATGTTGCATACAAGTTTTGAGATGATTTACATGTGGACACATTACGTGTCGATTCTTCTGGAGTTCATGCGATTCCCTTAGTTTGATTTTGGTTCGTTGATAAATCTCTATCTAGCTGATATATGATATTTGCATTTCGGTTAATTACTGTCGCCTGCATTCGAGATATAGTATGTTAAGTCATCTATTATTGTCATTTTAATAATTATAATGTTCTTTTTCATCATCGTTATCATCATTATTATTTGTTGTAGTTGCTTCCTGTGTTACTACACTATAGAATTATAACATTAAATACAAACTCTAATGTAATGAAAATCGGGAGATTATTCCGTAGTGTTTCGTTTGGGATGGGTTTAGCCTAATCGTGTTTTTCAATTCCCATATGTAGTTTTGTGAATGATTAATATTATTCATATTCTATGTCCACCTAAATGAATAAACATATGGGTTAGATTAATGGATAATGAATCGGTGTATTCATTGGAACACATACTAATTTATGCATTTTTTTGTGTTCAAATGGCATGAAAATGAAATAGGACATACAAAAGTTTTTTAATTATTCTAATTTTACAGAAAAGTCGTTGTATTATTCAATGTGTTCAAGCGTATTTTGCCACTACATTAGTTGTATTCAGTAGAAGCATATTTAATTGTATAATTAGCATTGTATTAAAGACATTTTTAAAAAGGTTTGTCGATGTGTAAAATGGACCAATCAACTGAGAACATGAATGAAAGTCTGAACGCTTTAATAGAATGCAACTAAGTCGGCGACCCAGTTTATACACCAAAACCTCTTTAAAACTTGTTTAATACTTCCAGCCAATTATTTATTATTTTTACATAAAACTTCACCCTTCTTTGAACTCTAGGGTTTCATTCATTTGAATATATTAGTAAAATCGACATAAATTTACAAAAATATCAAAAGTAGTTTCTGTCGTGGTGAAGGAATTCTAACGAAGCAAACAAGTTCATATTTTCGAAAGTGCGTTTGGCGTACTAAATTATAAGCCTGGTACTTTTGATAACGATAAACGTTAATCATACATATACGATCATCATTGCTGCTTTTAAAGTTGTCGATTGTTAACATCTTAGTTTCGAAATAACGATGTGTATATCATAACCAGCTGCTTAGGAAAAAAGTAAAGGTTCATAAATCTTCATAAACGGTTTTAATTCGTTTAAGCTTCAATAGCTTGTTTTTCTTTCTTTCTAATTAAAGTTTTGGTAATTTTTTTAGTGAGTTCCGGTTGAAATGAATATGCTTTTAAAGACTCTAGTTTTCACAAAGAAAATTGTAAGTTCAGTGATATGCAAATATGGAATGCTGGAAATAATCATCAGTCAATTTCCATGATTGTGACACTTTAAACTTGCGAATTTGAAGTTGAAACTTCATGAGTATGGCAAATAAGTAACAATATTTTTGCACCTCGTTATTTTACATTAATTCTGTAATAAAAAAAATATTTGAGAACTCAATTGTTGCTGAAAATATGTTTGTTTTCTTTAATATATATAAGAACAAAGCAAATATATAAAAGGGAACTTTCGTGTCAAAACAATTTAAAAAATCAAAAACAAAAATCTCAGAACGACACTTTTACATGAAGTTATAGAAAACATTTATATGATATAACATTTCCTCAAATATGTAATAAAACAAAACATCATCATAATATATACTTTTTAATGCTGTAACAGTTTAAAAGTGAACGTATGTTGTAATAGATGCGAAAAAACGAAATGGTTATTCACACTCATCAGTTAAGATAAACTGACACAAAGACGACAAAGCAAACACAAAGTTTTACGAATCACCACATAAAAAACTAAAAAAAATAATTTGCAACAAAAAACTGGAGGTTATTGCAGATGCATTTGACGTAAGTTGTAACACTGCCATTGAAATTAGGAAAATCACACTGTGTAAACCCTTTCCGTTAACGGATTCCATCTGAACATTGTGTGCTTTGGTGAACAATATTATTTTTGACTGCGATGTAAAATACGGCTGCTTATACATGACAGAAAATAAAAGATTGGCATTCTTAGTATTTTTGGTTTTTATTTTCAGGCTTTCAGTTTATCCTTATGTGTTGTTTTTTTTTTGTTTATCATATTTGTATCATAATTCACTGTAATAATTAGGTCTCTACGTTTTTGACAGGTGACATTTTAACCAAGTCAGTAATATGACAGTTGTAATCCATTCGTTTGATGTGTTTTATCATTTAAGTATGCCATTTGATTATGGACTTTCCGTTTTAAATTTTGCTCTGAGTTCAGTATTTTTGTGATTTTACTTTTTAACAGTTACGTACATACAATTTTAAATGTTGTTATGTTTATACAATGTATACGTATTGTAATTGTTTCTGGTCAATATCGCTGCAAATACATTACCGAAAGCAAAGGATGGTTGATTATGTCTACCTATTTTTATTTTCAGTTCAGCGTATGTTTTGTTTTGTTTTCTTTTTCTGTAAGGTAAGCAAACTTTGGTTTAGTGTACCTCTACGACAGATGATTACTGTAAATAGATACGTCAATACAATTGTGTTATAAATTGTTTTTGATAAATTTTTCTTGAGTTTACTCAAATTCCTGTCTATAATGTATTCTATTAACTTACCATTTATATAAGTCTTTTGAAATTAAATGTTCCCAGTAAACAACAATCCTTCAACCAATCGAGATAAACGTTATGCTTCTGCAATCCAGCTAAGGATAAATGTCATTATATCAAACGCACAAAATATATTCTTCAGATATCAAAGTTTTCACCGCTAAATTGTCGTCCCCGGAAATCAATCAACTTTATTGGCACGAGTATTTATCTAGTCAATGACAAAGAAAAATCACTGCTTATTTATTCTGTTTGAATTTATTAATTTCGTTGAATTATTCAAATCAAGTCAAATGTTATTTGATATTCTTTAAAGTTAATCACGACTTTTTATACTCTTCAATTAGATAAGCAAGTTAAGACACACTTTCTGTGTAGTTCTATAGAAAATGTCTAAACATCGGAAATAACAAGGTCTTTGACTCCTCAAAATGAGATATTAAATATTCTCATAGCTTCTCATCTATTTCAATAAAGTCAAATTACATGTTTGCCTTGCTAAAGGACTATTCAGATCTTGAGGTCACCAATTATCTACCTCATTATGTGTATATTGCGTTCATCAATTAAACCCTAAAATTTCTAATCCAGTTTAGTTTTACAAAATAAATTTCAGTCGATATTTAATCAAAGTAAGAGATTATTTCTAAGAATTTAAAGCAATTACACGTAAGATGGAAACTTTACTAAGGAATAAAATCCTTTAATTCAAACTGTTTTTTGTATGCATTGAAATGATCTGTCAAGTAGTGAATATTTTACAATTGTATTTAAAGTGATCTAAAGATCTCATAGATGAACTATTGAACCGAGTGAATAAACTCATCATAGATACCAGGACTAAATTTTGTTTATACGCCAGACGCGCGTTTCGTCTACAAAAGACTCATCAGTGACACTCAAATCCAAAACAGTTAAAAAGGCCAAATAAAGTACGAAGTTGAAGAGCATTAAAGACCAAAATTCCTAAAAGTTATGCCGAATGAGTTATGAGTGCATTTACTATCCTTAATTCATTCCTTATAACAAACGAATAGCAAAACTAGGTGGAGACAAACTCGATATGAAACGTTGAACAGGAAACAAAAACCATTTGCAGTTTAGTTTCTTAAAAATTCATGAAGATGAAAAAAAATCCGGTGTCTGAGATTTGCCATTGGTTTGAAGGAATATTGTTTAATCAGAACGTCGAACCGATTAGCCAAAACCATATGAAATTTCATTCTGCTCATTGAGCTGAAACCTACCATTTATTATAGTACGCAATATGTAAACCGTTATGGCTAGAGCCATATATTTCTTTCATTCTTTGTGACAAAATCTTAAAACAAGTAAAGCCGTGAAGAATTACACAAAATAAATTCTTAACAATTAAAATAAAAATAAGATCTAACAACTATCTTTAAACACGCCTTTCTCAATTATTGTCCCTGGTGTAAAATAAAAAGACGGGAAATTGATAATACAACTTTACAGTCACGATGTTGTTTTTTCTGCAAATAACGAAACGTTTGACACTAAGCATATGATGTACTAGGCAGTGGTACTTACCCTATGGTAATAATAAACATGATAACATTGTGCAAACAAAGCCTGATGTGACGATACAGAAAAAAAATGTAGGATTGCATTGATTTGTTTCTATTTGTGGAACACTGATAGAGTATACCATTAAATAAGAAACAATTAATAATTGATTATTTGTTCACGTACAATTTTCAAATAGATATATGTCCTCTTGTTTGTAAACATCAATTGCAAGAGATTTCTAGTGCATGGCATGGTAGACTTAATTTTAGACGCTTCTTTGTTGTCTTGTGGTATTTTTTTGTACACTACTTTGGTTTATTTAGAAAAAAATCGGTGACTTTTCGCTATTATTCAAACGAAAATATATAGAACTTTGATTTAAAGTGATGATTTTCATATTTGCCTGATATAAAGAGGAGGAATATATAGGTAGCGAGTACCTAGTGGCCGTTCAAAGTACTTTATTTGGCTTTTTAAACTTTTTTGGATTCGAGCGTCACTGATGAGTCTTTTGTAGACGAAACGCGCGGCTGACGTATATATTCAATTTAGTCCTGGTATATATAATGAGTTTACTCATACGTCAATAAAGATAAAATGACAAAGAGACAAAGAGACAAAGGGACAAATAATTTCTCGACACACTAAAGAGAAAACTAAAGACTTACAAACATTACATCTACCAAATATATAATGTTTGTAGATTAAGGTGTTTAAAATACAATGTTGGGAGAGTTTTTTTTGTAGATTTAACATATGATATGTACAATTTATACAAATATTCAAACTGTTTTAGTTAACGTCATTTAATAGCAGAATACGAATGATAAAGTATGATATTAAGAAAAACAAATTTCGAATATCAATCAGAGTTCAAAATGCTAAAGTTGTATGAAAGAATTGTGACACAACTCATTAACCGTTCCTTGACCTAAAAAATTAAATTGGAGAAAACATCACGCACGTTGATTCAATTAAGAATAGTGAATTTTGATAAGAACGGAACACATCATGAAATACCATGTGTTGTTATTCATTTGTTGAAGTAAAGCACGTTTTTTGTTTTCAATTTCATTTTAATTATGTGCTGATTCATTTTATCCGTATTTGTTTTTAAAAAAACAAGTAATTATACCGATTTTAAAATTATGTTTTCGTGGTTTAATTGATTCGTCGCTGTGTTTAAAAATCAGTTACTAGTATTTTTATGAAAAAAACGAAAACCAAGTTAGTTTTAATCCATTTTTATTTTGCATGAAATATTTCTAATGATATGGTGCTGATCCCGAATTTAACAATCTGATCCTAACTTTATGCAGCTATTTCTCTCATTTTGTAATTAATTGTTTGTTTGTTTGTTTGTTAGCTTTTTTTGTTTTTTTTTAAATGCTTTTGTCTACCACTTTTTCATTTTTATTATCGAATATATATTACTAAAAAAAATTAATATGTCTGCGAGTACTAGTATAGTAATTTGTTACACCAACTTCTTTCTTGCTTTTACGGTCGAATATTCTCCAGCTCAATATCATACTCAACCGGAATAAGATGCATCGGTAAAAGAGGGACGAAAGATACCAAAGGGATAGTCAAACTCATAAATCTAAAACAAACTGACAACGCCATGGCTATAAATGAAAAAGACAAACAGAAAAACAATAGTACACATGACACAACATAGAAAACTAAAGAATAAACAACACGAACCCCATAACGTAAATTATGGGCATAATCACGTTATAAACATATTGGTATTGACTAAAGATATCTATTTGATAGTCTCTTTTATTTATATTTGTCTTTCTCATACTATGGGGATTTTAGATTATCATTTTGAGTAGACACATGTCTTGAAGTTTAGATTTTGTTGAATTGTGACATCTAGATGTTTTATAGTGTCGTTTGAATGGTTGTCGTGTACATGTAGTCCATAATTCCTTATTTTTATATTTGATATAGAATAGATAAAGGCAACAGTAGTATACCGTTGTTCAAAAGTCATTAATTGATTAAGGTTTATGACCCTTTCTGTAGCCATGAAAATAATGGAAATTTGCAACAGTATCAAAACAACAAATATAATGAATAACAGTGATGAGCCATTTTGTACAAAAATCAAGGGGAAACTTTGCGCAAAGCATTATTATCAATTGTTTCATTGCATTTAACAGAAATAGGGGATTTTGTGGCAACTAAAACCAAGATTTTTGTAGAAAATACTCATACTTTAATATAGAGATTTTAGTTATAAATGTTTAAACATAAATTACTCACATGTTTTCAATGATGTGCTAGCGTTTATTGTTTACAAAAAGTCATACATAATCTTTAAATTAAATTAAACAAAAAATATTTCAAGAAGGTGTACTTGAATTGGTCTATATTTATATTTATTACCAACAATATCTATTTTTTCTAACATTTTTTATGGAAATCATTCCTAGCACTGCATGCAATAATCTTCTATCTCTCACGCACTGAATTGCCAAATATGAGAGAACAATAGAGAAGGTTGTGGATTTTTCTATAAAATTACCATATGTTTTGCATTTAATCCAAACAAGAGTACATTTCCTTAAGAGAAAACAAATCCTGGTTATAAACCACTGTCAAACTTAGATTGCTGAAATTAGATATTGTATAATCGACAATGATTAAGATAACAAGATTAAACCATGATTATATCAATCGGACTTCCCCAGTTATAGGTGTGTACGTGGTTTAAAAATTACCTTTGATCTGTTTGTCCTTTAATTTTTAGCCATGACGTTGACAGTTTATTTCCAATCTATGAGTTTGATTGTCTCTCTGATATCTTTCGTCCCTCTTTTCGAATTCAACATTTGTAAGCATGGTATCAACAACAAAAAGTTAGATGCGTGTATCAAATATTTTACATCAGTTTGTATATTTGTCCTATATCGTCAGTTAACCCTTTTTAAGTTAGGCTTACGTATTAGTCTTATATACGGATGGTGTGATAATGATACTGAAAACCATCTGTAATATAATAACTCAGAAGAAAGGCGTCTACATTAAAGGTTAACATGTATTATTTCTTTTAGTTGAGATTTAATCAATTTCCATTCATGACAATGCATAAACAGCTGTTAATTTTCGAATTTTGTTGCGTTTTAACTTGAGATCAAGCTGCGTAATAAAGGAAAACAATAAAGATGACAAACTAATGTCTTCATTTTAATTCGGAGCAGAATCTTTGACGATTTGAATAGAATGGTATTTTGCCGACTGGAACATATGTATATTCTTCACAGTGTAGACATGTTAATTTGTTATAAACAAAATAGCTGAAAGTTCTTTACATTTAGATTATGATGTATTTTTAAGGAGATGATAAAAGCCATGCCTGGTTTTTTGGTCCATAAAATGGTCACTCGTAAACAAGTCGATTTTTTTTTCATTGATTTTCATTGGGTTTTTTTTTTTCGTTTTTAATTTATTTTTCTATTTATTTGTATTCTACGCTTACCAATGCTTTTATTTTGGTCAAAATTATTAAACATTATTTTTCATATACTTTTTAATTGTTGCTCTTCAACTTTGTACTTTATTTGGCCTCTTCATTTACTTTGATTCGACAGTCATGTACTACCTTTTATTGACGAAACACGCGTCTGGTAAATTTGACAATTTTATTCAATAAAACTGTGTTAGGGGATTGTACAGTTCCTGTATTGTCATCTAAATATCTAATTTCAATCCCTGTACGGGTTGGATATTTTTAACTCTATGGTAGTCACACATACGTTTTAAAATTGAATTATCAAATCATAAGATACTGTTCAAACTCATAATGTATAAACAGTTATGAACCCCTACTTCAAATATTTTTCTATATCATAATCAGAATTTATTGATTTAAGTTCTTGTTCATTGGGGATCGATCTCCAGATAAATTTTATAAGTAAAAAAAAAATATAAGCTTTTCCCACCAAGTCAATTCAAATCGAGTTTATGGTTTAGACTTTCAGAATATGCTGAGATCAGAATGATAGTTCAAGACAAATCTGCATTTACAATTGTATTTACCTTTCAGGGAAAGAGGTAAGGTAAACAAAAAGGCCATTCTTTTCTTAAATCTGCAGCCAAATGCGTGTCCTTATAGATTTTAGCAATCTTTTGGCTTATGTTTAAACTTGTCGTCAATTTATAAAAAGCAACCGATAGCTTAAAACCGCGTTTTTTGCAATTTTGGCAATAATGTATAAGAAAGCACTGTCAATCAGAACAAACATTATGTAGAAGTTAACTAAAAGTCAATTGTAAGAATGGTATCTCCGATATATCTTTGTGGAATTTGACAAACATTTGTAGTTTTGTAACAAAATGCGCTGAATCAATTTTTGATTTGATAACATATGTCAATTGTGAACCATTTTGTATAAATGATAGAATCACTTTACTATTCAATTTCGAGTAATATTTAACACTGCAAATTTTTAGCCTGTCGTTAATACATAAACTGGTGAAACTGACTCTCCTCCTTGTCTAGTAAAACACGTGATATTTTCATTGAATTTTACTAGAAATATGTGACATTATCAGAGAAGCACACTTGCATCTTTTTGCACCCAAAAGACCGAAGCATAATGCATCATGATCGTTTAAATTGCACATCTGAAAAATATACAGGACAATTTTCAATTCATAAATATTTCCTAACATGTTTTGTCCTTATCAATTAGCTGTCGTAAATAATGTTTGCAATCCTTTTCCGTTTAATAGAGTAAACCCACTTATCCTGTGTTATGTCTTTTGGTGTTGTTATAAAAAGCATAGAAGTGACAGCTGATGTTTTTTCTATGAACCTTTATTAAACACATTTAAGGCATAATTTTTATTTATACTGTATTTCCTCCTTTTTTGTCGTTACTTATATCTCTCGGGTAAAATACAGGTCAAAGCCAGTCCACAAAATGTTTTTTTTTCTCATAAATTAGTTGCTGATTAAGAAATAATGAATTTAATGATAAAATTATTCCAACATTCCACTAGAAGGTAGATATTTGCATTTATTCCCAGCAAACCAAGGACATTTGCAATTAAAATTACATTACTAAGACTATATGTCATTTATTTTCCATTGGTAACAATACTCTGCCGAGTTCGACCATGGAGAAATACTAGCGATGATATTTTCGAAGTCAATTACTCATTCCTTTAAAAGTGATAAAATAAAGCAAAAAACAGAGAAATAATCACAATGAATTTCTGCTTCTCTGATTATTGAATAAATCATTTAGTCATTTTCAATTGGATGTATTATATATCAAATAAGTCAAGGTCAAGTAATTTTTCTCTGAACGTTTTCCTGTATCACTATCGAGAAGAAAATATAAAGGAGTAATGTTTTCCTACTTACCGAAATTCTTTTATATTTGTTTTTAATTATTGTTATCATTTAGTAAAAGGGTTTGAGAGGAATCCGTAAGCACAATATCACGAAGGTATGAATTTACCTATTGTAGTAGAAAACAATCATTGAAACTTTAATAGAAGGAGGAGGTGTGGTATAATTGCATATAAGCAACATTCCGCAAGAGACCAAATGACAAAGAACTGCAGAAACTACAGGTCACCGTACGGCCTTTCCCAATGCAAAATGCCTTACCGCACAATCTGTACATTTACATGACTAACATGTGATTATACAGAGATTTGTTGCGATTATCGAGACTTATGTGTAGATACTGTCGTTACATAAGTTATTTTATTTTTCATAATTTGTTTGTAAATTCATTGCCCGAAAATATTTTTATTTCTACACCATTCTAAAGGATGTTGAAGAGTTGCACAAACATTTGAAAAAAAGACTTTATGGCAAAAATTACATTTTATGGGATCTATTTCAATTCATTATAAATAGTTGGATGATTTATCATTTATTTCTATTCCTCCAATATATTAGATTAGCCAACAAAAGTTCTTGATTCATCTATAAACACAGGCCAACAGTATTATGCTTGGGAGAGTTTTCTAATTTAGCAGAGTGACCATTACAAATGGAATTCTCCTATCTCGGGAATAAATCTGTCATTTAATTTACTTATCTCCCCTCGGTTCAGACAACTGAAAATAGGTTCATTACGCCGTCATATTCTTTAAAGTGACATATATTTAAAGATTTACTGTCATCTTAGAGGTTCCTGACACAGGACTTCTTATTCTTTTTTATTCGTTCTCATTAATGTGATTTTTGTAACACTTCTGACACAGGACTGCTTATTTTTTTTCTATTTTCATTAATTTGGTTTTGTAACCCTTATCTGAGGCATCTGTCAAGGGACTTCTTCTTCTTATTTTTTATTCTCTTTAATGTGATATTTTAAAACCCTTCTGACACATATTTTCTTTAAAAAAAAATTAGGTTCTCATAAATGTGATTTTGTAACCCTGATCTAAGGCACTTGACACAGGACTTCTTACTTTTTTTTCGTTCTCTTTAATGTGATTTTTGTAACCATCTAACACAGAAATTCTTATTTTATATTTTTTTCGTTCTAATTAATGTGATTTTGTAACCTTGATATGCAATTTTGAAAATTAAAACACAAACAAAAACATGTGATTATAATTAGTGTTCTCCTTTTATTTGCACGTGTCAAGAAGTCATCAGAAAAAGATGTTTGCATTTCATTGACTTCAAATAGAGATTTATTCTGATAATTACAGAAACATGTAAAGATTACGGTTATAAAGCAATATACTGTGAAAAGAAATTGGACTTGTTCAAGTAAAGAAAATACTCTGAAATTTATAGATTTGAAAATGTCTACTGCCATTATTTCTAACAATGTAACTTAATTGTATTCTTGATTTAAACACCAAGACCTGGTCATGGTATTGAAAAAATCAGACCAATCCTTTTTATCCGTCCCTATGTAGACGTATTCCATTTATACAGATTAAATGACTTCAGTTCTGTTTCTACGCCTATGAAAAGAATTTGTTCGGTGAGTTAAGACGAGCATGTGAATTCCGTTTCCGTTTTCCTATCACTGCTGATGCAATCAATAATTAAATCCCGTATTACTTGTAAGTAAGATAAATCCGTAAATACGCAGCTGGGTGTGTATATTATTTCCAATTAAAAAATGTTTAAGTTAATTTGTATCCGTAACTACCATCATATCAATTTTTTTATCGTTGCTTTTTAATTATAATTGTCCGTGAATGATTTGACAGTAATTATTGTCGTATTAAAGTATTCCACATGGCACAATGTTTAACAAAGGTCAGCTGATATCAATCAAAGTAAAATGTACCGAATAATCCCGGTTAGATTGTTTTCAGGTCGATGATTTACTTTGGCCAAGAAAGTGTAAACGAAACAGAATGCAGAGTTGTTTTTAATATTATTAATAACAATGAAATAAAAACAAAAATGAATCATTTATCGAGATTTAAAGATAAGAACTGAGATATACAAATACTAGATAAGCTTAGGTAGGTACTTTATATTATTTGACTGTCTCAAGTCAGAAACCTCGTAGAAGTGATTGTTCTTACGTAAATCGATAAGGATGGCAGATCTTTTATAGTCTATGATTCATTATTTCATATTAGCACAGACTCGGGACGATCTAGAAGCTTCCATATAGTGTAGGGATCGGTTTGATGTTAAAGACCAGTGGTTCGTCTCTAGTCCTATTTTATGTTTAATGATTTGATAGGTTTTTGTTTTACGAATTTTTACCAAAAACAAAAGCACGTGCTTCTCCCAACATGCGCGACAAAGTTTACATGAAAATTATAAGCTTTCAATGTTTATTGGGATATGATTTCTTGTAAACGGCTAAAGTTCTTTTAGTAGCTGCTGTCATTCTTGAAGAGGTTTACTTTGTTATCTTTTGTTTGTAACTTGTTATTCCGCTATAATTCCTATTTGCAATACATGTTTGAATTATTTGTTCCTTTGTACAAGTGTATAAAAACTACTACACATTAACTTAAATTATCTTTTTAATATATTGGACATAAGCCAATTGTCTAAACGTTTTTATAGTATTGAATTTATTATAGTGGACGAATAAACTGAAAGACTGAAAATGACTTAAATGAAATGGTAAGTCAATTTAGAGCTGTTCAGTTCAAAGAGTAAAGTAACAAAAATACTGAACTCCGAGGAAAATTATAATTGGAAAGTTCCTAAGCAAAAGGCAAAATCAAAAGCTCAAACAAATGTAACGAATCAAAAACAATGTCATATTCCTGACTAACAGGGATTTTCGTATATAGAAAATGGTATATTAACCGTTGTGTTATAGCTATCTAAACCTCCCTCAAGATTACTAGGGATAGTTGTCTCAACATTTATCACATCACCTCTCATTATTATGGATAAGCTTGATCGCTAATCATTAGTATGTAAAAGTCATTCATTATTACTTAAGTACATACAGCTGATAGTGCGAAGTTCAAAAATTATTGTCAAAAATAATTAAAACGGTTATAAAAACAATGAAAAACAATACTATGTACACACTGTGTGTAAAATATTAAAACACCAAGTCTGTTTCTACTATAAGTATATTTTGGGAGATATTATATCATGAATGTATTACGGATGCAATAATTTAAAAAAATCAGTCAAAACATTCGATAAACTATTTTCTTAGATTGACATGTTTTCGTTTCAATCAGCGCTCTTTTGATCTCAAATGAAGTGTAAATATTTCAAATTTCAAATTCGGTACTGGACAAAACATGTTATCGAGTCATACAGTCTAACTGCTTGATTTAAAATCGGTTTCATTAGTTTAGTTTCACGGATATATAATTCAGCTCTTGGGACGAGAGATTCTACCATTTTAAGAATTCAAAAGTAGACAATAAACCATTATTTCTTGAAATTAATTTGATGAAGCATTAAAAACGTATTCACTTAATGAATGTTTATTAAGTGAAAAAGGAAAAAAGATGGTTGTATATTCACTTGTTGTTTTGTTAGAACAAAGATTGCACTGTAGTATGAGGATCGGTAAAACTATTTGAACTATACACATGGAAAAAAGTATTGCAACACCAAATCGAAATTTAAATTAAAAACACTCTATCTGTTTGTGATATAATTTGTTGAAATAGAACTAGTTAAACATTATTTAAATATCACCTGAGTTTAATCAATAAATATCAACTCGATAAGTTCTTATCCTCACATGCAGCTACTGTACTCGTAAACAATAACAGATGTTTTATACTCATCGTTTTCAACACTTTAAATAACCAAGTTTATTAAGTTATGTGATTGTCACCTTGTTATTGGTCATCCACAACTCACAAGTGCAGCAAGATGGCAGATAATCAGCATGAGAGAAGCAGGTATGTCGCTGTGACAATTGCACGTATTGTTGGTCATCACCATTCCACTATAAATCGTTTTGAGAATAAAAATCAGTCAACAACCGATGTTAAAGACCTTCCGAGATCAAGAAGACCCCCTTTAACATCTGCTAAGGGAAATCAAGCATAATGAAGGTTGGTCAGAAGGCAACTTATTGCAAACAATACAATCTTAAAAAGAGAGTGGTGACCATAAAGGGGCCTTTAAACAAGAGCTGTTCGATATCGGCTCATCGCTACTGGGTATCGTGCGATACGACCATTTCGGGGACCTTTGCCTACGGACAAACACACAGTTGTCCTAACCAAAATAGCGCAGAGCTCGCCAAAGTTGAAAATTAGCATCGTGGAGGAAGATCCATTGTTCCAATGGAATTCGGTTTATCTTCCTTGGCCCGATCGTAACCCAAATTTGAACCATACCGGGCATATATGGGACACTTATGGGCGTAAAGTGCACGAAAGGACACCCAAGTTCAAACACGTCATGAAATAAACAACACCCTTCGTCAGGAATAGTTGCTGCTACCTTATCAACAAAAAAGTCGACTTATGACAGGAATCAGAAGACGTTAGGATGCGGTTTTCCTTTTGGAAGCTGCGCACAAAGTATTAATTCTTTGGCGTATAACGAACAACCATGATGTGAACAATCATCTAAAGATTAATTTTGAAATGTCTGACATTGTAAAGTTCGACTACAGTAAAATGCATTTTTTTGTACAAAAAACACTTCATTTTGTGATAAACATTTTGGTTAGATAAAACATTTTTTTTTCATACATTTTTTGTTCGTGTTAATGCCAATGTTATCAGTAACTACGTTTCAATATTATTTTACAAATATTTTATCATATTCCATCCAAAATAAGAAGCTGATTTTTCAAGATTTTAAAAATCAAGGTGTTACTTTTTTCCATGTGTTTAATCCCGAGTTTATAATCTTTCAAAGTTAAAAGTCGTCGTCCTTCCTCCACATGAGGTGCATATCATATCAACCCTAAAACATTATAAAAGCAGAAAACACATTTCAATATTTAAAGAATGCCTATCACTAAAATACAATTTTCATTCCTTGTACAGATTTGACTTCATGATCGGTTCTATCTGGTTAAATCAGCCTCTGAATCATCACAGTGACTGATACTACGCATCTTTAGTGGAGAAAATGTTTCCGTTTATATAATATGATAATTCTAAAGATTTACATGTTGTATTTTATAATTGACAAGAATTACGTGTTTACGATATATAACTCCATAACAGATCACTCTGTAGAAGTTTACAACATATTTGACGATTAAGTTTTTCCTTAAGCAGGTCAATAAGTGTTCATATAAAACTTTTAAAAGTTATTTCCTATAAATTTTAAATATTACAAACATACTAGTACCAGTAAAACCACAAATGATACCGTCTTCAAGAATCGAATGAAAAGATTGTTTAGAAACATGAATTGTTTCGTAATACGAAGCACAACAGATGAAACTTGTGGAGCAGGATTTGCTTACCCTGCGGGGGCGAATAATATCATCCCTTATTATTGATAGGGTTAGTGATATTCAATCTTTAGTTTTCAATGAAGTGTTTTGGGGGCTTTTTATTTTGCCTTTTTTCTGTTGTATTAAGGTTTTTTTATTCGACTTATAAATTTTGTTGTTAATTTTTGGTGTATTCGGTCTCTTTTTTCAAAACCGTTTGGCTGGTACAAAATGCTTACAATTGTTATACATTTGACGTCGCATAAAAAATACAAAATCCTTTAAACTAAAGGTAGATGATCGCTATAGTTTTTGTTTGAAAACTATTTCTATAAACAACACTTTTATCGTTTTACTCCGTCAATAGGAAACAATCATTCAAAACAATAAAATCGCAAATGAAACAACATTTTTATTTTTACATTTCACATTCTATAATGAATATAAGTTTTTCTAAACTTTATTATTACCCGTCCATCAACTGTTTTCAAAGAAGTTCTTTTCATCAGACAATAAACGACAGTTTACAAACTTCTATATCATCTATCTTCACACAATATACTGTTTCCAATGAATCTAATGAAATTATTCTTTTCATTTATAGCTATTTTAATGATATAGGAAAATCAGATGTAGCTTTACCAGATGACTTAAACAATACTCGTGGTTGAAGGTACTAATTGAGTACAGGATATCACCCCTAGTTTTTGGTGGGGTTTGTGTTGCTTATTCTTTAGTTTTTCTATGTTGTGTCATGTGTACTATAATTTAGATATAGGAAGATGTGGTATGACTGCCAATGAGACAACTCTCCATCCAAATAACAATATATAAAAGTAAATCATTATTTGTCTTTCTGTCTTTTTCATTTTTAGCTATGGCGTTGTCAGTTTTATTTTCGATTTATGAGTTTGACTGTCTCTCTAGTATCGTTCGTCCCTCTTTTGCAATATAATCAACTGCTATATTTTGTAACAAAATTTATCATAGATGTCAATATAAAAAAGTATACAGCAGCTGCACATTTGTTCTACATGATATCCATTAGTGACGCTTGAATTTAAAAAAAAATTAAACCGGTTAAAAAAGTATCATTAAGAGCCATCAATACTTTGTTTCAAAATACAAAGCCAGTTGTACCAAAACTCTGAATAACATTTTATTTTTAAAATACAGAACTCCGAGGAAAAATCTAAACGAAAAGCCCATAAGCAAATGACAAACTGAACGGCTCAAACACATCAAACTAATGGGTAATAAGTGTCAAAGTGAGACCAGCAAATAATGGAAAAACGAAAAATGACAACACAATTCATAACAAAGTTCAAGGGCATTAACTACATTGAGGCAAATGAGGAAAATGCCTCATGTTGGAAATTTAAAAAAAAAATTAAATAAAAGATTGTCTTCATATCAAATTGTTTTCACGGAAAGAGTCTTGCAAAAATCAAGTTCTTTTCACCTCTCAGCATCATGTTTTTCGTGATTCATGATTCTATTTTACTGTTGGTTTTCAGAGTTGATGGTCTATTGTTTGTACTCCTGTGTCCCGAGTTTGTCTTTTGTTCATTTATTGTCTTTACTTTATGACTAAAGTGTTAATTTTCATTTGTAAACGTGTGGTTTTGCGAGTTGCATGTCCAGCTATGTCCAGACATTTGCGAGAAAATATTTTAAAAATATTTATACGATGCTACTGGACACAGAAAAAAATGGTCGTTTCTGCATGGAGAATTAAACTTGATATCAAGAAATACAAAACTGCCTTTTTTAAACTAGGGGGGACATGCACAGAAGTGATAGATATGTATCATAAATATAGAAAATTGAATATTTTAATCAACAACAAAAAATCAAAAAAAATATCTGTATCATATATCCAAGCGCCTGTGGATGAAATTAGATAGCTGACATGGTTTGAATTAAAGTAAGACCACCAATTTCTTGGTATGAAATCATTTGAAAAAAAAAACAGAAAATGAAGGAATATGGAGTAAACGTGCAAGGCAACTAATCGCACACAAAGTCAATGCAAAGAAAAAATAAAAATGATCAAAGGTCAAAGTTTTTATTCTTGTTCTTCATCTTGATAGTTTGGAGGGTCTTCAATAATAAAAGAATCTTAAATACCGTAAAACCATGAGGTCAAAATGGTCCCTAGTGTCGACTTAAGCAGTACTATTACTTAAAGTATAATACTGCACTGTCACTTTATTTAAATCTAGTCATAAAAAAATCACCAAAGTCAGCACAATACAAGACAAGAACAGACAGACAGATCCGGTATTAATGATTATGAGAACTACGATTTTTGCTTTATTTTTGCTTTATCCTACATATTCAGTGTTCTTTTAATGTTGTCCCTAAACCCCAAAAGACTTAAATTACAATGAATCTATGTTTTTGCTTTGAGACCAGAATATTGACGCAACAAATTTTAAATTTATTTGCGTTTCAATGTAGGAAAGAGTCCTGAAAACGCTCAGAATGCACGATTTTGTGTTATTTTTCTCAGAGCTTCTGGGGGCTTTGAGCGGCCCCCAATCCCCAGGCCAAACAATTTTCGCCTCGCTTCGCTCGGAGAATATATTTTGGCTCACTATCTAAAGAGGCTAGTTACGGCCCTGCAAACTATATACTGAATAATAAGAACCGCAAAAGAAAACCTTTAGTATTAGGTTCTCTGGGAAAACAAGGGCGGAAGATAACTGAGGAACAATAATAAAAATCATAAATCGAAAAAAACACCTAATAACGCCATTGCTAAAAGAATATAGACTAAGAGGAAAACAAAAGTAAACAAAACACACATAGAAAACTAAAGACTTATCAGCATACATGAACCCCACACAAAACCTGGAATGCTATCGGATGCTTCGGAAATCGAGACAGAAAAGACAAGATACTTACATTAATGATAGTAGTCATTGTTACATATAAAATAGAAGATGTTGTATGATAACCAATGAGACAACTCTCCACAAAAGACCAAATGACACAGAAATTAACAACTATATATATATATAGGTCACCGTACGGCTTTCAACAATGCGTAAAGCCCATATTGCATAGTGAGCTATAAAGGCCCCAAAATGATGTTCCCTTTAGATATTTAAAAAAGTATAAAGAATATTAAGAAATAAAACACAGATGTGTCGGTCTAAAAGATAATGATTTACTGGTTTAATTAAGTTCTGTTTATCATCATTTTGATAAATTACTTTGCAATGCATCTTATTCTCGAACTTAATCATTTTTTACTTTATCTACTAATTGGTTTAAACGCAATTCACTCTCAATTATTGAGAATTTATTGTCACTATATTTCAAAAATAATTGCATTGCGTCGCCAATTTTCCATATTTTTGCTTTAATGTACGGTAATTATTGAATCTTTTATTAAGTTCTTCTCACAAATTAATTTGTGATAGTCTCTTTCAATTCATTTTTAAATTTACGATGAAAATCGCTATAAATAACTTTGCAAAATACGCTTATTATTGAGGAAATATCGTTGAAGATTACATCTTATTAAATATTTACTGATTATTTAACTGTGATTATTTCTTCATGAGTAACTAATGAATTTTCTGAAAAGTATAAAAAAATACCGAACTTCGAGTTGTATTAATAAAATGTCCATAAAACAGGCAAAAATCAAACGTTAAACTTTACCAACACAAGGCGTGTTAAACAATTGTCATACTCCTGTCTTTGGACATGTATTTTTTTTTTTAAAGAAAATGGAGGGTTATAGTGCTTCTATACCGTCCACTAAATTAAAACAGTAGCTTATAGTTCCGTTTAATTGACAAAACATGCAAACGTTTCTATTTTAAAAATTCTGATACCGTTCTCATTCGAAAAATATAAGGATGTGGTATGACTTTTCCAATGAGACAATTATCTGTTCTTTCCCTATATGCTGTTCCGTTCTTTTCCTATATGCTGTGAGTGGTTTTTTTTATTTAAAGAAGACCGTACACATTGTACCGAAAACTAACACGTAGCTTCATATGCGTTTGTTGATTACAAGTTAATACATACTGAATATCATTACGTTAACCGTCTTTTATTCATAGTTACTCAGTATGATAGCTAGTTACTCAGTATTAAAGCCCCGAGACTGAATTACCAGTTATGTTTCAATCTTGTTACGGCATCTTTAGGTTGGTTTACGTTGTTCCAGTGTATTTAGTAACTTCATACAGACAGAAGTGTGATTTCCTGAAAACAAAGGTGCATTTATCTACTAAGAATAAAACATGGGTGCATTTATCTACTTAGAATAAAACAAAGGTGCATGTATCTACTAAGATTAATACAAAGGTGCATGTATCTACTAAGACTAAAAATAATATAGCTGTTAAACTGTCCGTACTACACCTTTCTGGTTTGATGACAAAAAAGCATGTTACTTTTGTTATTAATTAAAATAGATTTTTTCAACTCAGCATTCATTTTTTATCAAGAAACATCAGTGCAGTAAACCAATCAGGAAGTAATAGAATATTCCATTTCCCTCAGTGTTTTAAACATGCACTGGAAACTTTGGTTTTGATAAAAGACTGGTACCGGACTACCGGTAGGATATTGTTTTTTCATGCATATAACCCGTTTTATTTGTATGATGTAAGATTTCATAAAAAAAAATCGAGAACGTTTATCAATATCCTTGTCATATTAATATATGTATTCCAAGTGTACCGTATAATATTAATTAGTTAAACATAATACTGTTGATCATTAAATAATTAATGATTTATTTTTTTTTGGAAATTCAAAAATATAATCTTTGATAACTATAAAGATAAATCTAGAAATAATAATGATGACATGACATTGATGACATGATAATAATCTTGTATGACTGAAAACGTAAGTAAGTTGATTGTGTACTTGATGCATTATAGTATTCAGATGAACAAACTATAACCCAGATTTCAGTCAAATCCACAACTTATGAAAGTAAAGTGTGGAACACAGATGAATTGTTTTTCCTTCAGATGATTTTATATTCCAATATCTTAAATGGAATTTTTTTCTCATTTCGTTCCTCAATGCTGACATAAGTCATTAAATCCTCAATAATTTATGGAATCAAATTTTAAAGAATGTATCCAATTCCATTTCGTGCAAATACCACTACTCGGATTGTAATACTTAAAAGCATTTGCGTAAAATAAGATAAATTATCCTAGATTTTTTATTGAAGTTTTTATTGCCTTGCTCTAAAAGTAAAGTAGATATTTCAATTTATCTATGTTAATTTTAGATTGTAAATTAACGAAATCAAATTGATTCAATCTTTAAAAAAACAAGAGTCGGAAGATACCATGTTGACATTCAAAACTTAAAAGTCAAAGTAAAACTGACGACGCCATAGTAAAAATTGAAAACAGGCGGAAAGACGAACTCATCCACACAACACTCTGTTTGAGTTTTAAAACAAACATATTGCGTAAAATAAAATGCGAACGCAGATACATGTTGGGAAAAGGAAATAGTCCTGTTTATCATATACTTAGACTAAATAACATATAAATTTTACCGTATGATAATAGCATTAAATTGACGTAAATTCCATATATTCTCGAATTGGTGGTTAGCGGGCTGATATGAAAAGTTTATCACATGCTTCGATTGTTATCACATGCCTTTCCGTAACGTTATCACATGGCATTCCGGTAATACTCGGCCAATTCCGGAAAATACACCTCAATGCTACGTTTTCAGTGAAAAACATTACAAAGTAGTGTACAAAACAATTATTTGAATACTGGAAAGTATATTGTTTAAAATAATAAAAAAATTAAAATAAAAATAAAAAAAAAAATTATTTAATAAATGCATTTTTTAAGTTTTCTGAAACATAATTTAGAAAGTTTCTTTAAAAAGTTGACTTTTCCAAACAATGATCATTATGTATATTTTTGAATTATTTTTTTGTCGATTCGTCCATATTAAAATGTGTTTTTTTCTCTCTCTCTCTGTTGAGGCATATGATAGAAAGATTTCATATTGAATGTATCAAATTTTGGGTCCGACGGCCGTGAACTTTTTTACTCTTTAAACTTCGGGAACCACGTAAAAGGATCAATATATGAATCTGTTATTTTTCTCTACTGTTTAAGCATATGATAAAAAGATCATAACATGTCATTTTTCATATCGCATGTATTATCAGCCCTCGGTCAATATCAGCCCTCGAGCCATGCGGCTCTTGGGCTGATATTGAACCTAGGGCTGATAATACATGCGATATGAAAAATGCCATGTAATAATCTGATAATATTTATTTGTTGGTCTTTAAATAGACATAAGTAAATAAAATATATAACTGTACACATTTTAAAATTAATCAATTTTGAGACATTTGGGTTTCCATGAAAAAAAAATGTTTTGTTTTCCTTTTCCAATGCAAAAAGCTACTTATGAATATTTAAAGAATGTATTACATGTATTAAAAGGTTAAAACCTAATAATACATAAAGAATATGACATAAATTACCAAAACAACACAACACAATAAGTGAAATAAACTTTGACCTATAATGGTTTACTTTTATAAATTGTGACATGTATGGAGAGTTGTCGCAACGGCACAAGTACAACATCTTTTTATATCTACAGATCAACCACCAACACTCGACTTCATGTAAGGTCATGATTTGCCATAAAGCACAGAAGCGTGACCTCGAACCGACTGATCTTATTATTTTAATTATTTTGAAATAGCACTTTTCCTTTGATGACAAAGTGTGGAACAATTCAACAAAAATATATAACAAACCAGATGTATGTTTACACAAAAAATAGTGTGGCAAACCCTCGCAATATCTGTTGACAAAGGTTCAACAACATGAAAATGAACTACAAACGTCAGTTTAATTACTTAGATAACAAAAATGCTGAGCTTCAAGGAAATTCAAAACGGAAAGTCCCTTATCAAATGTCAAAATCCAAAGTTTACGCAAAACATACGAATGTAAAGCAACTACCAATTTCCTGAATTGGTACAAGCATTAATAGAAATTACCAAACAGGCAAGGTCACAGATTACCAATGTAGCATTCCTCGTAGTTAAGGCAACCTCTTATAGAGCTTTACTTCTTTTTATAACTTAAACCATGCTTTCCATGTTAATAATTCCAGTCAGTACATCTTAATTAGTTTTAAGACGTTATAATCCAAAAGCATGAATTTGTGCAATGCAAAAATATATTGTAGGACCCAAATCGTTAATTAATACATAGTTCATGTATGTATGAGGAAAACAACACCGGGCAAATATAACGACGACTAACATTTGATCTATTATATCAGCAAAGATAATGCAATAAGATCAAATTTACTATGTCCCGTATTACAGCACTTATCAACATTTCATTGAGTGACTATACATATAAAAAATACGAATGAACAAAATTGATATATGAGAAGATTTATCGTGTTCCCGCTTTTCTGTATAAAATCAACCTTTATTATATCAGCGATTGGTCAGATGATATTTCCTGAGAACTGACAAAGAACGACAGTATTCTGTTATTAATTTTAGCATCCCTCACATAAGGACAATTTATAGATTTTGTGAAGATTTGTGATTCAGTAATGACAGCGTCCGTCAACTCTCTAATATTTACCGACCAATATCAATTAATTTTGTAATCATTTAGTTATGTTTTTTACAAGTTTAGGCAAACATGTCACGAATTCTTTGTAATGCTTGAAAATTTCTGATAACTCAGCATCGGCTATTAATCCTTAAAATCTCCAGAATGTCACTTGTAATTGCAATGTTCATTTCAAGAAGTAGCATTATAGAGTGTAGAACAATGTGTACTGATGTTATAGTTTTGTCGAGGTTAACGTGCCATATTTATCTATTTGTTATTTTTTAACATTATGATTTACCTTCGTTCATTTATTTATTCTAAATAGATACAAATGAACGTTTATACATGTTATATGAAATTTAATTATAATGTATGTTATGCTCATTAAATAAATATTTTTAACAAAATATTAGTAATGATCCTATTAGGGAAATTTGAACCCTTTGATTTTAAAATTTATCGTTACTATCATATAATGAATGTGACCTACATATAACTTCAGTTTTTCGATTTAATTCGTGGAATTGTATTTCATTATTCTGTGCGCTATTGATAGGCGTGTTGATATTTCATTATCACTAATTTCAACCGATATCAAAGAAAAAAATCGAAAATAAACGTATAAAACCTCGACCTTCGAAGATCTTCCTTACAGTAAAATAAGACAAAATTATCAGTATATGCTATAAAATGAGTAAATATATATGAAGAAAACCAATTCCTTTAATCAAATCAATTGCATACGTTATGCACTGAAAAAAAACCAAACGATTTAAAACGTTCAGAGTGCCATATGCATTTCTGTACATTTTTCATTTTATTATTTTGACTAAACGATTATGACTGTCGCCGTCATGTTGAATGTGCGTGTATATGCTTGTGTGTGAGTGGTGTTTTTTCTTTACCTCCACTAAATCTATTTGTATCCTAGCATATTTTCATCTGATACATTTGTATCAAATGTTATTTCAATGTTGGTTTTTTTTTTCAAAACGAACATGCACACTGCACACTGCATTCCGTATTGAAATCCCTAAAGAATAGAGATCATGATTTGAACTTCATTGAAATCCTTTCGTTACTTAGTCAAAATATCATGTCAGGTTATGGATTTGTTTATTTTTTATCAGTAACCGTTTAAGCTTATTGTCAGTATTTAGATCGTCTTTCAAAGTGCAGTTGAATTTTCTGAATGTTGCCAATTACTAATGGTGTAGAATTCTGTGGTGTATAATCAAAGGCTTAATATCCTATTCTGGATAGTATCACAAACCCCCTGTGAGTCGCTGATAACTCTGGATTATGGAAATTTCATTTAAAATATACATTGAAAACTTGTCATGTCAGTGTAATCAACACTCATAATTTGTTTACTTTTTCTAATTCCCTGGTGGTAGGAATGGGATATGAACGTATTTCCGTTGTATCAATTTTTCAAATAACACAGACGAGACATATCCATCTACATTATACCTAAATTTTGCTTAAATTACTAACTAGCTTGTATCAAATAGAAATTAACGTTAGAAACGTTGCTTGTATTTCAATTTGATTTGTATTGTTCAGTTTTAAAATGAATGAGGAGAAAACATGAAACAAAATAATGAAATTGATTTCGTGTAAAATCTGTTTCCTGACCTGGCATGTCAATGACAAACCGTTCCATCATTTCCAACTTATAAGTGTCACATGATTCTCGTTTGATCAATGGTTGTGAAGCATAGGGTCAACTAAAACGTCATTCTTATCTTAAACTTTGAACAAGAACGTCAAGGATATTTATCATTCCATTAATTACAAAACTGGTTGAAAAGTTGATCATTCTGAAAAACTATTAATTTGTGTTTTTTCAGTAAAGGATTTGTATAATAATTTTTATCAATGAAATCAAATGTACTTGATTTGGAAGGTATTTGTAATTGCTCCTTCAAAAACACCCATAAAGTTAAACAAGACATTAATCTATCAGGTGTCGGTATTAAAAGCTGAACATAAGCAATAGCTCACAATGAGTCATTATTTTATAATCAACATGTATGGCTTACATTGTAACAGTTTATTTAGCAGAACAAGTATTAATTTAAAGTACAAACAAAACTCTAAACATGACCAAATAGTTTGCTGAGAATATTTTGTAAACAAATGCAATGGCTAACATTGAAAACGACAATTAGCTACATCATGCAATATTATACATAAGTTATTTAAACGTTGCCAAGCGAAATTTACTGAGAAAACTAATTTCACTTTCACATATGGACATTTGGAAAGTCGGTGATTTTTTTTTATTTTCAAGTAAATTTCTCAATTTAAGTAATGTTACGGCTTAATAACTTGACAATCACATAACAATAGTTCTACAAAGCACTTATCATTAATTCAAAAATACTATCATCCCGAAGCTGCACCTGATTTTTAATTTAAATAATGTCTAAATAATAACTGTAATAAGTACTTTCTGGTTTTCAGCAATGAGAACTGGTTTAAATAGTTTAATTTTGTTAATACTTAATATTATTCAATGAAGATTAATTTAGAGGGAAAATGCTTGAAGGTTTACACAGAAATCACCCACAGAGAGACAATAGGGCCCCGGTAACATAACCATTAGTACGACAGATTACAGACGCTCTCCCTAGTATTTGTTCATCTACTTATGAATCTTTATTATTAAGATCTTCATTTATTTTGGCATTTTTCACTATGTTACGTGTAAGTGAATTTATGACAAAAAATAAATCTGATTCAAGTACCGAGGCACTGCAATTGTCGGATGTGGTCGTGTCAGATTGTCAATTAAAAATTAACATTAAGAAAAGTAAAACGGATCAGAGAGGTTATTCAACGTTCATTGTGATAAATAGATACAGAGATAACGCGAGCATTTGCCCTGTGTTAACCTTGAAGAAATATTTAGCTGCACGTCCTGCGGTTTCGGCTGTTATCATTTATTTATGCATTTTGACGGGTCATCGCTAACCCATTATCAACTGTCAGCTATGCTAAGAAAGTCAGTTAATTTTTGTAACATTCCAAACCCTAACCTTTTGAAATCATTGTCAAATTGTTCGTAAAAACAGACGACATTTTAATTTTACATATTACGAACTAGTTAGTTGTGAAATCAATGTATTGCTTATGTCTGCCCTAAACACCATTGGATTATTTCGAACGAGAAATAGGAATGTCGGTGAATTATTTTTTTATACATATTTCAGGAAAGTACTCAATTGAAGTAATTATACGGCTTAATAACTTGACGATCAGATAACAATAGTTTGACAAAACACTCCTCATTAAATCAAAGATACAGTCACCCGCAGCTCCTTACTTCTAATCTAAATGATGTAACTGTTTTAGTATTTCTGATTTCCAGTATGTTTAATTTTGTTAATAATGCGTATTATTTGATGCAGACTAGAAAATAAAGAATTAAAAGAATAATGTATACGTCATGACAATGGCATTACACATGCAGCTGTTTATATATGGATAATAAAGACTCTCTAATAAAAACATGAATATCCATCTTGTGTGTTGAGGTTTTTTTTTAATGGACCTCAAATCTACGAGTTTGTATCATTTTAATGATACTTAAACTTATCATGGATACTATGATTAAACATATGTACGCCAGACGAGCGATTTTTCTTAAAACATCAGCGGAGCCCGAAAACGTTAAAAAAAAAGCAAAATAGGATACTTAAGGCATGCCCGAGTCTGTGCAGGATATCTTGGTAGTTTTAAATATTTTCATAACACACATATAAAAATTTTGCGGGCTACTTGAGGTATGCCCGACCGCCTGTATGCCCGATATCTTGATAGTTTTAAACGTTTTCATAAAATATAAGTAAATATATTTGCGGACTTAACTTGAAGTATGCCAGAGCCACATGACAATGGCATTACACATGCAGCTGTTTATATATGGATAATAAAGACTCTCTAATAAAAACATGAATATCCATCTTGTGTGTTGAGGTTTTTTTTAATGGACCTCAAATCTACGAGTTTGTATTATTTTAATGATACTTAAACTTATCATGGATACTATGATTAAACATATGTACGCCAGACGAGCGATTTTTCTTAAAACAACAGCGGAGCCCGAAAACGTTAAAAAAAAAAAGCAAAATAGGATACGTATTAATAGAGCATAGGGGACTCAAAGCTCCTTTTGAGTGTCTGAAATTACAGCTAAAGTAATATATTCATTGAGTAGAATATCCTTAGCAAATAAAAAAATCAAGGTTTTGTAAATAGTCAAATTATAAGTATGATCTATTCAATTTGAATTCGTGTCAACACAGAAGTGCTGACCACTGGCCTTGTGATACCCTAATGGATAATAAAAAATCCACCAGCAGTATATAATACATAAGCAAACGATAATAGGTAAAACAAATTTTGTAATTCTCTTTGGATATGATGAGTGGAAATATGTTCCATAATCTCACCAACTAAGAAATTCAATTCGGCGATAAGAAAACTTTCTTTTTTTTCAAATTTTATATTAACTTACACATTAATACTCATTCTCTGTAACCACTTAAGCTTATTAAAAATATTTATATTGGTTGGTTACCATGGTAACAGCGGTGAAAGTTGCGATACAATATTTGGTGTAATGCTGTGAAATTATGCGGCTAGTTCTATTAAAGAGAAACACAAAAACAATTAATTTCATTGTTGTTTTAGTCAAAAATCAAACAAAAGTTATGGGTAATCTACCTAGAAACATGTGAAATTAATTTCTAAAAAATCGTCATCGTGCAATATTCCTCACAATACGAATTATCTCCATTTTGTGGGTTACACTAATGACTGGACCAAAACGAAAATGCTAATAACTGTTTTATTTTAATAAAGGTTTCATGTCAAATTTGAATTGTAATAAATTTAGACGATTTAATACATAAATATCAGAAAAAATATTTGAAAACTTGACCTGACCAACGCTGACAATGATAGGACCAAATGGAAATGCTAAGAACTTTTTTTATTTCTTAAAAGATTTATGTTAAACTTGAAGTAATAATAAGATTTTATCGTTTATATATAGGAAAAAATTATTAAACAATTCCAAAAATGAGACTTTTCCAACATTGACAATGACCTGACCAACAACAGCAATGACCTAACCGATGAGACTTTCTGTGTTATTTCACGGTAGATTATTAAAAAAAAAAAACAGGACAAATATATGTTTTTGGGTTAAATTTGACCTTACCAGCGTTGAATGTGTCCTGCTTGTTGTACTACTTAATACGGCATTGATATTTTATAGTTTTCTTAGAATTTCTTATAACAGTATTATTGAATGGTAAATTCTTTATCAAATAATAATAAAAACCCAGGGAAAACAGTTTAGTGTATTGTGTATTGTGACGAGAATGGGGTTATTTAAACTTTTTATAGTATTGAGTATTATATTGTAATTTACTGTGTTGTAAATTGTGTCGTTTGATCACAAATATAGAGTAACACACACAAGGTGTGAAGTAGGCAATAAATACATGTAAGTTGATAAATCCAATATACATTTTGTAGTTTGTTTTTTAATATTTTCTTAACAGTAAATAATTATTTCCACGTCCTACTTAAGGCATGCCCGAGTCTGTGCAGGATATCTTGGTAGTTTTAAATATTTTCATAACACACATATAAAAATTTTGCGGGCTACTTGAGGTATGCCCGACCGCCTGTATGCCCGATATCTTGATAGTTTTAAACGTTTTCATAAAATATAAGTAAACATATTTGCGGACTTAACTTGAAGTATGCCAGAGCCTTGTGTTAGTTGAAATGTTCCTGAAAGTCGTTTGCTATTATGTTTGAAAATCATTTTTTTTTTTTTTTTTTATAAAATTAATGGTTCAATCTAAGTGTTTCTAAATATTAGCCTATTACATATAAATAGGTATAAAGTATTTTTTTTTATCGTGATAACTGTCAGAATGTAGGACAGAAAGTCCCATGTATAATATGTTATAAACATTGAGTCCTGTTTCATAGTAAAATCTTATTTTTGTGTGTTAAAAGAAAGACAGTATACTTATTTTAAGAAACATCTTTTCTGTAATGGGCTTTCACTGAAAATCAAATTATATGTACATGTATATATTTCTTTTAACGTTACCCTGTATAAAGTTATCATATTGTCAATATTTTTTATTTGCTGCTAAGAATCAATAAAGATAATCGTTATTTCTCAAATTTCAATAATCCAATGGCTATTACTAATGTTAAGATGGTGATACCTTAGTCGGATCCAGGATGCCCTAAGGGCCAACCCCCTTCCTTTCATTGGGAACATTTGGTTGATTACATATGGAATCACTAAAGCAGGTATGTAGCGGACCCTCTCTAGAGGCAGTCAGTGGCACCCCTTACATGTATATGAAAATTGTTATATCCCCCGGCTGCTCGCCTTAAGACCCCAGGTTACCCACTGATAGATTTTCCGTGAGTCCATGTAGGAAAATGCAACTTTTTGGAAAATATCGAAAATTCCACCAGGCCAGAACGGCAAACAAGAAATATGCCGGATGGATAGCAGGGACCATTGGGTCAACGGACGACTGTAACCACCATGGCTGGTTACGCCATTAGTTTGCTAAAGAACCATTGCGTTAACTTTTTTAGGGGCTCCCTGGTTGACAAGTTGAAATTTCTGTACTTATCTATTAATTGATCCCCATTTTCATTGATATTTCCAATTTTCCGCCTTCATCCAAGCCTAGAACCCCTATTGCAGGACCTATATGAAATTATTTTTTTTAACTTCACTACAGCATTTGAATAATTATAGTTTAAGGAACTAACTTGTAAACAACCATTGTTCTTTGACACTGCATTAAATTGAAAACTTAAAGAAGAGAGTTTTTGTATAAGAGATTTAGTCTATTTTAAAGTCTTTTCCAACTTATGCATATAATTTGTTGTTTTTATTTCAACACTATCACTAATAATGCCTGGAGTTTTATTGATAAATCTCAAATACAAGAAGACCTGGATAATGTAAACAAAATAGTATATATTTATTGATATATGTATCGAGGTTCATTAAAATGTGAAACCAGTTGAAATTACATCAAACTAATTGCAAACATGTTTACTGTACTTGGCGTTTGGTGTGAACATGGCCATATATACCCTACAGTTGAACATTTATCGGTACTTAAGGATTTTCGTTTGTCTTGTCTGGGAATTTTTGTCAGATTTTCGGAATCCTGTTTTATATTCATTTCAATGCCTTAAAACATTTTGCCCAATCACCCCTATTTTCTTTTTATAAATCTTTTACATGTATAATTATAAGCCATTTGTAAAAGTCTTATAAAATTCTTGTTATTTCTAAATAGTTATTTGATTTAAAACTTGTCAATGATAAAACTATGAAAAATCAAGAGAGAACATTTTCCCGCACAGATTTTCAATGGCTTATATCTCGAAAACAGGCGCATTGACCTTTTTGTTTGTTTTGCTCTTTTGGTTCCTTTAATAACTCCCTATCAATATATACTAGTGTTATGAAAAGCTTGTTATTTTGAAACTGAGTAGCGAACCTCCTTAAGTATGAATTTGTACGAGCCAATGACAGAAACTAAGACCAGGTGTGCGAACAAGTAATAAAACAGCAAACAAAAGATAACGTACATTAATACATGAGCATTATAAACCAAAATGTATTTCAATGATGCCAGAAAATTCTAAGGAATCATGGTTCAATATGTTAGTGAAATACTTCTTTAACATTGAACTAATACAAATCTAGGATAATACCAGATTATTTTTAATCCCTTTTTCACGAGATCTCAGTGCAAAATTTGGAATATTTAATACCATTGTGCTATACAATCACATTGTATTTTGCTTTTAACTGTTTGTAGATTTCTAAATATTCTTTCTTGTCTTATTGTGTTGTTGGATAGCTGAGTTTTTCACGAATGTCCAACAGCTTTGTTCATTGTCAAAGTGAAAATTTCCACTTCTCGTAAAAATCTTTATATTTTTATTTAAATATTACGAGCTAGTCAGTTGTGAAATTGATAATAGGACAACTACCAATTGACATGGATTTAAGAATAGTAGGTCACCGCACGGTCTACAGTCATAAACAAAATGCCTTAATCATATTCAGCAAATAAAGGCAATGACAAGAAAAATGAGAAAACGAAAACTGTCTGATTTATGACAAAACTTTAAACGAAAATCTAATTTCCCTGAATTTTTGTTTATTTTTATGTGATTGAAAAGATACATTTCTGTTGAACTTACACGCAAGAATGGGTTGTATATTTCTGAAAGATAAACTGACAATTGCGTACTTTTAATCAACTCGGTTAAACAAATTTGAAAAATTAAATTTCAGTTCAGTGGTAAATCTGATTAAAGATTACCAGACGTAAAGGCATGTTAATTAAGACTCTACTTGTCTACATTTTAAAAATATTGCAATATTATAAATAAGTTCTTTTAAGTTTCCAAGTGAAATATACTGAAACAAAATGATTCCACTTTGCCATATAGCTATAGGCGCTTCTAAAATATGTGCAGGATATATTAATGTCAACATGCTTTTGTCTAAAATATATGTAACACTCAGAAACGTGTCCTTCCCCCAAACGTTTCCGATTCCCCAAACGTGTCCCCATTGACGTCAATGAACTGCACAACATGTCTAGTTGTAAAAGGGCGCCAAACTTGTCATTTGTATAAACGCCAAAACATGTCCGATTCCCCAAACGTGTCCCCATCGACGTCAATGAACTGCAAAATATGTCAAGTTGTAAAAGGGGGCCAAAACTTGTCATTTGCATAAACGCACACACGTGTCCATTTTGTAATAAACACTTATACGTGTTCAATACCCCAAATGTGTCCATATCAAGCTTTACTGGAACTATCATTCGTGTCCATATTATAAATATGTAGATAATTTGGTTATTGTTTTTATTTTATTGTATAGTCATTTTACGATCTTTTACTGTTTCATTAAAAGATAAAAATAACTTACTTTAGATCTTTATCACTCTTTATAGTGTGCCATCAATTATATCAATGTATATATAACGAAATTTGATGAGACTGTCATCAAAGTGAGAGGGTTAGCGCTATAAAACAGGTTTAATCCACCATTTTCTACCTTTGAAAATGCCTGTACCAAGTCAGTAATATGATAGTTCTTGACCATTCGTTTTGATGCGTTTTGTTATTTGATTTTGCTTTCCTCTAAGTTCAGTATTTTTATGATTTTACTTTTTTTTTATATATTGGAAGGCAACATTTTGTTTAAACTTTTATTTAAAACGGCCTCTATTACATAACATAGATTTCTCACAGTCAGGGTTTCCGCTGGCGGTAATTTGCGAAAAAATAATAATTGTGGCGTTAAAAATTCGTCATTTGCGAAAGAATTTGGCGAAAGAAATAAATATAACGATTTATTTTCCTCCATCTTGTTTATTTACTTTTTTCGAGTTTCTCGGACTTTACCCGATCAGACAAACCTCAGAATTCACCTTGACCTCATTAAGATTCGGACAGAAAATCAATAATCAGCTGATTGCATTTTATAGCTATCGACAACAAAGGACTAATTAATAAAGGTGTTGATTGAATTGCTTGACAAAATTAATTGGTTTAATGGCTTCCGCTAAACGTCACGTAGTTTTTTACAGAATTTATTTACCACTTTGCAACGCACGTGTTTGAAGCAAATTTTTTACGTCTCTAGCTCTCCTTATAAAGCTAGTTTAGAAAAGAAAGCTGTTGTTGTGACGACGAAAAATGTTCGAAAGCAAGAAAATCTCCGATTTAAAACTTTAATTATCTTTTGACTTTAATATAAGTAATTGATTAGGGAGACTTTTTTAAAGTCGTTTGAGTGACACACGTGTTTCAAGCAAAGTTGACGTCTCAACTTTTTCATTTACGATGGTCAAGAAAAGAAAACTGTCGTTATGAAGAAATCTATCCAAAAGGTTGGGAACAACCCTTCGAATGAAAGTAACCCTTCAATGTAATGACTACACATGAAATGAGGGATCAATTTCATGTGATAAAAGCTTTTGTTTTGCTGTAAAAAACACTGTAATTTCTTAGTACAAAAGGGCACACCAGTATTTTTCTTTTAAAGAAACTTTCCCTACAAACTATACTGGTATTATATGATCAAAACATGTCCATTCATTTTGTTATATTCCAGGACTTATATCTTCTTTAGTATTAAAAATTTTAATGGCCCCCTCATTTAGAAAGGTTGTTTAAAATAGAATGAATATTTTCCCTTTTAAGTTAAAAGAAATTCTGTTTTAAAGTAAATATTTAGTGTTTATTCATTATAAAATGTAGACTCTAAAAATACGTTTGAGAGAATAATCATAGATACAATGGGGCAAAATCATCTTATTTAAGGGAGGGGGAGGTAGAAAAAAAAAAGGTAAATAAACGAAAAATATATTTATGTTACTTTGCGAAAAAAATAATAAAGTGGCGAAAAATATATTGTTTTGGCGAAAGAGGTGGCGAAAAAGTAATTGACCCAGGAGAAACCCTGTTCTCACTTAAGTCATGAACAAATCGTTCTTTACTCGAAATTATTTTTTTTAGATTAAAATCCCAACAAATGTTAATCCCAAATAACCGTAAAAGTTAAGGCCCAATCTTAAATTCCCGGTATGATAATAGAACCTAAATATATCTACAGTAGATATCGTTAACATGATGTCGTTTAAAAAACGAGTGATACATGTATATTTGGCACTGGACGTTATGTCACTTGTTCGTGTGTCTTTAGTGATGCTCATTACCTAACATTTATTAAAATACTAGAACTGTTAAAACAATGAGGTCGATTCGACTGAAAGCCCGCCGTGCAATATTCTGCTTACTATAAAAGACATCATCGGAGTTTATTAATATAAGATATTTTACATAGTAAACGATTAATTCAACTGTTCTAAAATCATTTGTATGTTCGCTCTAAATGAGCAAGAAATAATTGTAACTGGACAATAAGCTATTTCAGTAAAAAGTTAATTCATATGTTACAGATTAAATTTTCAGTTATGATAAGACAATTACAATCAAAACCAAAGAGTAAACAAAGACTCGTAAAACCAAAAGACATTTACATCAACAGTTATAAATAATAAATAAGAAACAACACGAACTCCACTAAAAACTGGGAGTGAAATCAGGTGCTCCAAAAGGTAAAGCATTTTCTGCACCGTATACGGTAACCGTCGTGTTATTTCGTTGTTCAGTCCGGTAATGATGGAAGATAATTATTAACAACCGGCATTGAACAAACTAATACTAATAAATGACCACTTCATCAACTGTGTCCCCCACAAAGAACTGTCATTTAGAACATTCATTTATTACCGTTAACAGACGCAAGACGTTATAGCATAAGTGGACACGTTTGGGCGAAATGCAGTTATCGGACACGTTTGGGGTTATGAAATCGGACACGTTTTGGCAATATGAAACAGAATTGACATTTTTTGGGGAATCGGACACGTTTTGGGGGATGGACACGGTTGGGAAGGTTATATATATTCAAATATTTGCAATAACATTGAAGCATTGGTCTACCACAAAACAACACGATTTCAGAATTTCGTTGTTAAATTAAAAATTTCCACTACTCGTAAAAATATTTACAGACGACATTTTTATTTTCATACTATTACGAGCTAGTCAGATGTGAAATTAACGTTTTTTCGAATGTCTGCACTAACAAACAATGGATTATTTCAGCGAGAAATTGGAATGTCGGTGAATTTTTATTTATTTTTAAGTAAAGTACTCAAATAAATTATTAATACAGCTTAATAACTTGACGATCAGATAACAACAGTTCGACAAAATACCCATCATTAACAGTCACCCCGAAGCTGCTCCTTACTTTTAATCTAAAGGATAACTAAATAATAACTGTATTTAGTATTTTCTAGTTTTTCAGTATTCGGAACTGATTTAAATAGGTTTATTATGATTCATATTATTCGGTACAGACTAGAAAATAAAGAATTTTAAAAAATAATCTATACTTCATGATAATGTGCTTTACAAAAGTACTGTTTATATACGGATCATAAACACTTTCCTATAATATGATATTATGTGTTGAGTTTTTTTTTTTACGAACGACTAAGAATCCACGCGTTTAGATATTTTTTAATGATAAATAAACTTATGTTAATTTTCCATTTTTAGATGGTGATGTTCCTTTGGCACCATCTTACGGTGTTTATATTTCACAACTTGTTCGCTATGCCCGTGTCTGTTGTGACGTTTTTGATTTTAACGAATGCAACCTATGTATTACTGGTAAATTATTAAACCAGGGATATCGTTACCATAAATTACATAAAACCTTTACTAAATTTTGCCATAGATATAAAGATTTGGTTTTGAAGTTTGGTTGTACCTGTAGAAAACTTATTTCAAACGGGATAGCACATCCTAAATTTTACGGAAATGTTGTTAACCGCGCCCGAAAATTAAGAAATGATCCATGTAAACTTGTCGCTCCTTTAAATAAACTTATTTTAAAAGGTTACCTATTCAACACTTTAATAAGATAATAAGGCTTTGAAGTAGCTGTCAGATAACTGCAAGTACTCTCAGATCTGTTCATTTTGTCTTTTTGTGTCGGGATGTATAAGTACCCGCCCACGTCCACTTGATTTTTTGTCCATCTGACGAGTTAAGCCTTTTTCAACTGATTTTTATAGTTCGTTCTTATGTTGTACTGTTATACCACTGTCCCAGGTTAGGAGAGGGTTAACATCTTTAACCCCGCCACATTATTTATTTATGTTTTTGCCCAAAGTCAGGAGCCTGTAATTCAGTGGTTGTCGTTTGTTTATGTGTTACATATTTGTTTTTCGTTCATTTTTTTACATAAATAAGGCCGTTAGTTTTCTCGTTTGAATTGTTTTACATTGTCTTATAGGGGCCTATTATAGCTGACTATGCGGTATGGGCGTTGCTCATTGTAGAAGGCCGTACGGTGACCTATAGTTGTTAATGTCTGTGTCATTTTGGTCTTTTGTGGATAGTTGTCTCATTGGCAATCATACCACATCTTCTTTTTTATATTATCACATAGATATAAAGATTGAAAAAAGTGTATGCCAGACTAGCGTTTTTCTGCAAAATACTCATCAGCAAAACCCGAATCAAAAACGTTAAAAAAGACAAAATAAGGTACGAATTTAAAGAGCATTCAAAGTTTCTGCCAAATACAGGTTAACTTATATATTCATGGGGTTTCATATTCTTAGCACGTAAAACAATTCAGGGTTTTGTAAATAGTTAATTTATAAATATGATCTATTCATCATAATAAGGGTCAGCACAGAAGTGGTAACTACCAGCCTTGAGATACCATCAGTGAGAAAAACTCCACCAGCATTGTCATGGACAACATATGATAAACAAGTAAATGTTTATAGTTTAATAAATTTGTAAATACAAATTGGGATATTTACTTTGGGTATGATAATTAAGAATATGTTCCATTGTGTCACGAACTATTACATCCCAGCTCGTTTGTTCTAACAAGGGTGATCTGAGCCGGATCATTCATAACAGATCACCCCAGTTTGAGTTTCTTTGTTATGCATGCTTTTCTTTGTTCTGTAACATTATTTTGGCGGGAATGTCAAATCCACTATGAAACTTATAACTAATTATACGGAAAAGACTATCTATCAAAATTCACGTAGAACTAATCCTGTTGAACTCAAGACCTTTAGCATAACAAGCCACGACACATACCACTAGACCAGGATGACTGGATACGAACTATCAGTAATTTGATATACTTAAAGGAAGCAAGATATTTTTATAAGTCGGGCGGGTTGGTAGACCTTTATGCAGTGGGGTTTAAACCCTTTGCGTTAATATGTGAGTTTTCAGGCTGATTGTTCAATTTGATTTTCGTTTTTTTTCAAAAGTAGGGCAAGTCGGTAAACAAGAGTGGGGCGATATAGTGTAGGCGATTTGCCAGTGGGGCGAGTTGATATTGTTTGATATCTACTCATCGTGTTCGGGTGTCATAAAGGGTAGACATCATATAGTAATATATAACGTATATTATAATGGTTGTGTGACGTTCTCATGGTTCTAAACCAGAATTAATGTATTGTAAATGGTTTTTCGTCTAATCTAAAACAGCTGGGATGTAAAATAGTTATCCCATTCGGACTTGGTGTGTCAGTGTTAGGTGATCTTACACTAACACATCGCGTCCTCGTGGGATAACTATTAAGAACTAAGACGCAAAGTCCTTTTTTTTTTTAAATATATGTAAACTTACATATTCATTCATTACAACACATATTATCAAATTTTATTTGCCACGAAGGAGAATAAAAACAAGATAAGCCTTTAATTTGGAGAGTTATTTTTATAGATGAACATTCATTCGTTTTCCAATCTTTATAATACTGTCGATTTGTAATGTTCGTGTTATAATTTGTGCAATAAAAATATTGTTTGCACTTAGGTTCCACACAAAACTAACATATATATCATACACGTGGACATTAACAGTAACTTAAGTATGCATGTTTACAAAAGCATGACAGCAACTGCAACTATGTGGGCGAATAAATAATAAACCAGCAAACAAAGAAATACGAACAGCAGAAGAAATCGTCCTCATAAGCCAAAGTGTATTTCAATTATGCCAGAACTTTTTAAAGAATCATGGTTTAACTTTATTTTTGATGATCATAAACCAAAGAATATTGATGTGTTTTTATGTTTTTCCGATAAAAATAAAAACGTTCAGATGCATATAATAGAATTTAATTAAATGAAAATTAAATTCATTTATTGAATTAACATATACATGTATTGAGACTCGACAAATCGAGTCGTCCTTACTCTTATTATGCTAATTTGAGCATGTGACAGCCGAGTAGTAAAAGTCCGTGCAATTTAACGGTCTCTTTTACCTTGAAAACCGAACAGAGTGGACGTTAAAAAATTAAGACCCATCCTCTCCCACCCTTAAAAATTGAACTTTGTTTGCTGCTGGTTTTATTTATTTTTCAGATGCTCCGGTCTTCATACAAATATCCGTCATGGTAACATGCTGAATCAGTCACACAGCCGGAGCGAAATTTACTTCATTTTATGCAGACTATGGATAGCCCAGCTGCCAATTCTGAAATATTGCTGAATGGACCGCCCTTCAGTACACCAGCTTTGGATCGCCCAGCTGTGATACAATGATTAGTTCAATCGTCATCAACATTTTATTGATTGACAAATATTTTGGTTGTGTACTGTTGTTGTAACAGTTGTTGTTGTTTTATGAATGAATTTTGATTAAATGTTGCCATAACAATTCAATATCCAAACAAAATCAGTGTTTGTTATTTGTTGTAGTGAAATTCAAATCAAGGCATCAATGGCGTTAAATATGTTAATATATTTGAAATTCGTTGCAACTATGTGGTCACAAAGAATTATCTATAACGGGAGAGAAAATTTATATGATCACATGATTCCGTAGAGTACAAAGCTATCCATAACATGATTCCGTAGAGTACAAAGCTATCCATAACAGGGCCAAACTAGGTGAACGAAGACTCCTTCGATTTCAAAATGTGCAAAATTGGACAATAATTTGATATTTTGATCAACTTACATTTGCCTCTGTCATGTCCGTTAACTTCTATCCGACACGATTGCTGGTTTTATAATGTTCCTAGATTTGACAATTATCACTAGATATGGTTTTTTTTATTTATGATGAATTGTGCAGGCATGACCTACTCTTACCATGTAGTTTAACCTTATCCTATTTTGCATGCGATTTCAGTTGTCTCTACTAAATAATGATGTCGAATAATTTTCTGAATATTTGGAATTGTATGCTCTTATATTTTGTATTTGTTAAAACTTTTAATTGTTACAATACGAGCATTACTGGTTAGTCTTCTTTAGACAAAAAGCAGGTCTGGTGTAACAAAGTATAAGGTAGGTATCTTTGATTATTTTTCATACCTTCACTCATGATATATAGTTGAACATCGGTATACTACTTTAATGTTTGGTCAACATTTGTTTCCAACAAATTGTCTGAACGTCGTTTATGTTTGTCAGTAATATATTTAATTGATTTAGAGTGATAATGAATCTTTAACATATACGGGTACCCGTTCACACGACATAACAAAATCGGATTTGAAATCTTTTTTTGGCAACTATGCCGGTTTGTGGTCACATATAATCTGTATTAAATACGTATTTGTTAAATGATAGATTTTGACGTACATTTGTGTCACTTGATATCTGCTTGCACTATATTGGAGTCTAAAAGAAACACGAATATAAACACAAATACATATTCTGTTCAAGAATATAACAGTGTGCAACCATGTCCCCCTTCAATTGCACATGAAATTAACCAAGAATAAAAGTAACACGTTATAGAACCACGTGTAAAAGCAAACTGTCTTCATTTCTAATATGATAAATCAAGCAGGCGCTGTACTATCATGTTATAAAGAAGTGTACACAATAAGGAAGCTGAAATTACCTTTCTGGTCGTAAAGGTTTTTTTCACACCCGACCATCATTGTCAATTTCTATACACAAACCATTACTGTTCTACGGGATAAATGCGTTCAACATAGTCACCAAACTTTCAATTATTTAGTAATATTACTATATCTTTACATTAACGTTAAACTTAAAGATACTACTTATTCTTTTTATTCTTTTGTTATTCGTTCCATTTAAACGTTCAACCGCTAAGGTAGCTTTGTTCACCTCTTATCAAGACATAATTATTTCTTCCTGAATTGACTGGACATATGCAGAAATATTTGCCAATGGTCTTTTCTCAATTGACGATTCCCTAATTAAAATGCATTATTAAAACGAGTGTGCGGTAAATAACTAGTATTTCAGATCAGGTCAAATTCACTAAGAAATCAAATTAAAAAAAATAGAAATGCAGTAATCCTTCGTTCTGGCAATATTCCAAATGTCTCAATCCTTCGTCTGTAAGTGAGCTACCGTATGACTTTTAAAGTACTGCGAATCATAAAAAAGACTTTCATAACTGTTAGAAAAGAGATCCGAGAAATTTGAATTCAATTATTTGTAATGAACATTTAAATGACATGTAGTTTGCAAGTGTGAACAAAGCTCATGTACAGTTAATTAAATCAGGTGTATAAATAGGAACAAATTTAATGTGAAACCAGTTGAAATCACATAAAACTAATTGCAAACATGTTTACTGTACATGGCGTTTGGTATGAACATGGTCATATATATCCTACAGTTGAACATAAACCGGTACTTAAATATAAATGTGTATCAACCAATGACAGAAATTAAAATCAGTTGGGCGAACAAGTAATAAAACAGCAAACAAAAGATAACGATCTGTAAAAATACATGAGCATTATAAACCAAAATGTATATCAATGATGCCAGAAAATTGTAAGGAATCATGGTTCAATATGTTAGTGAAATACTTCGTTAACATTGAACTGATATAAACCTAGGATAATACCAGATTATTTTCTAATCTCTTTTTCACGAGAGCTACGTGTAACATTTCGAATTTGTGCTAATATTCACATTGTCTTTTGCTCAAACCATTTGTTGACTTCGATATGTTCTTTCTTGTCTTATTATGTTTATCAGTAGCTGACTTTACAACGAAAGGCCAACAGCTCTTTTCATTGTCAAAATTGAAAATTTCCAGTACTCGTAAAAATCTTTACAGACGAGTTTTTTTTAATTTTATATGTTATGAGCTAGTCAATTGAGAAATGAACGCTTTGCGCATGTCTGCACTAAACAACATTGAATCATTTTAAACTAGAAATGAGAAAGTCGGTGATTTTTGTTTTTATTTTTAAGTCAAGTACTCAATTAAAGTAATGATACGGCTTAATAACTTGATGATCAGATAACTACAGTTCGACAAAACATTCATCATTAAATCAAAGATACAGTCACCCCGAAGGTGCTACTTACTTTTGATATAAATGATGTTTAAATAATAACTGTAATTAGTATTTTCTGGTTTTCGGTTATCAGAACTGGTTTAAATAGGTTTATTTTTTTTATTAATATTGCATAATATTTGATGAAGACCAGAAAATAAGGTACATAAAAAATGTATACTTCCTGATAATGTTTGTTAAACATGTAGCTGTGTTTATACAAATAATAAAGGCTCTTGTCATCTTGAGTTTTGAATTTTTCTAATGATGGACCTCAATCATCGCGTTTGTTTATTTGTTGAGCATAAATAAACTCATCATATATACTAGAATTGAAATTCTGTACGTCAACAAAATACTCGTCATCGATGCTCGATTCAAAAACTTTAAAAAGGCAAAATAATGTAAGAAGTTAAAGAGCATTGAGGACTCAAAGTTCCTGAAAGTTTTGCCAAATACAGCTATGATAATCTATTCCTGTTGTAGGGAATTCTAGATTACACTTACACCAATTCAAAGTTTCGTAAATAGTTCATTTATAATCATGATCTAATCAATGATAATCCGTGTTAACACAGAAGTGCTGACTACTAGCCTTGTGATATCATCAATGAGAGAAAACCCTACATTGACATGGACAATATATAGTTCATATATTACGAGCTAGTCAGTTGTGAAATGAACGCTTTGATTATGTCTCAAAATTTCTCAATTTAAGTAATGATACGGCTTAATAACGTGACGATCAGATCACAACAGTTCGACAAAACACTGATCATTAAATCAAAGAAATAGTAATCACGAATCTGCTCCTTACTTTTAATCTAAATGATGTCTAAATAATAACTATATTTAGCATTTTCGTTTTTCAGTTGTCAGAACTTGTGTAAATAGGTTATTTTTGTAAATAATTCATATTATTCGATGAAGACTAAATAATAAAATATAGTGTATACTTCAAGGTAATGTGCGTTACACATGTAACTGTTTATGTATGAATGATAGTGACTCTTTAATAAAAAGAACGATATCATTTTGTGTTTTCTGGTTTTTTTTTATGCTGGAATTCAAAAATCGCGTTTGGATAGTTTTTAATGATAAATATTATTACTTATTATAGATACTAAGATTTAAACATATATATGTACGCCAGACGAGCGTGTTTTCATCAGCGACGCTCGAATTAAAAACGTTAAAAACAGACAAAATCAGGTACGAATTTTAAGGGCATATTTGAATCAAAGGTCCTACAAAATACAGGTAAAGTAATATATTCACATAGGGTTTAATATGCTTAGTGTCCGTAAAACAATTCAGGGTTTCATAAAAAGCTAATTTATGATTTATTCAATTATAATTCGTGTCAGCACAAAAGTGCTAACTACTGGCTTTGTGATACACTCAGGGAGAAAAACTCTACCAGCATTGTCATCGACAACATATAATAAACATGCAAATGTTCATAGGTAAAACCATTTGTATATTAAATTTTGGATATTTACTTTGGGTTTAATGAGTGAGAATATGTTCCATTGTGTCACAAACTAAAAACTAAGCACTAAGAAATTCAATTCGGCGCAAAGAAAAGTTCCGTTTTGAAATATATGTTAACTAACAGACGGAAGTTTTTAACGACCTTGACTAGCTATACACCCCTGGCACGGTCGGTATGTTAACTTACATATTCAGTCAGTACAACACATATGCTAAAATTGTACGTGCCATGAAGGAGAATAAAAACGAGATAACCTTACAATTCGGAGAGTTATTATTATTGATGAACATTCATTTGTTTTAAAATCCTTATAAAACTGTCAATTTGTAATGTTTGTGTTATTATTTTTACAATAAAAATACTCTTTGCACTTAGGTTCCACACAAGCTAACATATATATTATACAAGTGGGCATAAACAGTAACTTAAGTATTCATGTTAACAAAAAAACATAAAAGCAACAACTACAACTATGTGGGCAAACAAATAATAAAGCAGCAAACAAAAAACACCGACAGCAGAAGAAATCATCCTCATAAGCCAGAAAGGATTTTAATGACACCCAAACTTATGAAATAATTGTTTAACTTTATATTTGATGATTATAAATCAAAGAATATCATGTGTTTTTATGTTTTGCTGATAAAACTTAGAACGTTCAGATGCGTTTAATTTATCTCAATGGACTTTGACATTGAAGAATTAAGTTTTATTACAGTGATTTATAATTTAGTGTGATGTTTTCATTGTCATTGTTACTACTAACAAGTAGAAAAGACAATGTCCTCTGGATTTGGTTAAAACGGGCGTCTAAAGTCAATATTGAAGGAATTGTTTTGAATCGGGTATATTTTTAACAAATCAGTGACCAGTTGGTCTGAATGAAAGGTCAATATGGTTATAAAAATTAAAAAGTGTTACATATTTTATGTAAATACCAAATCAGCGAATGTCAGGGCAGATTGTTCTCGCAAAGACTGATAATTGTTTCACGTACGCCATCATGACGTTGGTTGACCGTTATATCAAACATATAACCACAGTGAGCGTAACACAAAAATGCTCATTTTCAGAAAATCTAGAACTGAAAAATTAACAGGAGTCCATTTTCTTTACCCAAATCCACACGACAAAATTATTTTGTGTAAAACCCGTGCAATTTATCAAAATTTTGCATGTTCTCAGTTTATTCATGTACTGATGCTGTACTGGTGTACTGTCATTGTGCTGGTTGGTCTTGAAACGGTGCTGATGATTTTGGATAAACAGTTGGTCATATTTGAAACAAATGTTACAAAATCAATCAAATTGGACAGATAATTGTATTCAATCGGATCTGTGACTCAAATTTTTACTTTTGTGCATCCATTTGGCTGTTAAAAAAGCATTTTCAAATTATCTGATTTATTTAAGTTAAATATACGAGGTAATACAATTTAACTAATGATACCTCTTATTTCTTCCTGTATAAATACACTGTCTCCAAAAATTTTTGACTGGATTAAAAACCGACCTTGACTTGCTTTACAAATATTGCTGATAAAAACCAACTAGAACATTGTAGAATGGAACTAGATGTGAACAATTGTAATTCAAAGTATAAACTTCAACAACGAGCAAAAACCATAACGAATAATAGCTATAAAAATGTACACGATTGAAAAATGAATACATTTGGCCTGATTTTTACGACAACGTTGAACAAAATACAAATATGACAGAAAGCAACCATCGACAACCACTTGTTTTTGTCACTCTTGACAGGGCTTAATAAAAGAGGAGGGACGAAAGATACCAGAGATATAGTCAAACTCATAAGTCGAAAATAAACTGACAACGTCATGGCTAAAAATGAAAAGGACAAACAGATAAACATATAAAAGGAAGATGTGTTATGATTGCCAATCGGACAAAAATTACACATAAATTAACTACTATAGGCGCCCTACGGCCTTCACTAATGAACAAAGTCCATACTTCATACTCATTATCATGTATGTTTGTGCTCCACACACCCTCCCCCTTTCCTCTTTTATTGGTATAGTGATGTAACAACACAACAATTTTGCAAATAAAATAATATCTTAAAGACACAAATTATTAAACAACAAATACTCGCAGCTACTGAAAGCTAGTTCTGTAGTAGTTCTGAGCCGGATTTTCAACTAATAGGTAAACCATGTTCGCTCAGATAAGAATCGCAATCGTTCCGATAAAGGCTACATGTTAATATAGTTATGCTAAGAACTCACAGTTACATATCAAAAAATGAAATAATTGGTTGACGTGAAATACCTTAGTAACGAGGTATGTTTTAATTGTATAACCGATTCCTTCCTCTTTTGTTTAATTTCAAAATAACCAAATTCGTACGGACGAAAATAGTGGAGCAGTATTTTATACCCTTCCGAAGCACCTGATATAACCCCTCAGTTTTGGTGGGATCAGTGTGGCTTTGTTTTAACTTTTCTAAGTAGTGTATTTTGTATATCTTTTCGTCATCTTTCGTTGTTTTGCATTGCATTGACAGTTCATCTATGCTACCTGGGAATCTTATCTCATTTATGTATTATTCTTGTTAGGCGATTTATAATACGGTAGGGTTGATAATAAAACAACTACAAATTGACATGGAATTAATAATAGTAGGTCACCGGACGGTCTACAACCATTTACAAAACCCCTCAATTATATTCAGCTATTTAAAGCACTGACAAGACAAAATGTGAAAACGAAAACAAAGTGTCTGATTTATGACTAAACTATAAAGGAAAATCTAATTTCCCTGATTTTCTTGTTTATTTTCATGCAAAGGAAAAGATATATTTCTGTTATACGTACACACTAGAAAGAGTTAGATTATTTTGTAAGATTAACTGGCAATTGTGTACTTTTAATCAACTCGGTTACACTAATTCGAAAATTTAAATTCCAGTTCATTAGTAAATCTGATTAAAGTTTACCAGACATAAAGACATGTTTAAAACAAAACGTCTCCATTTTGTAGTAATAATGTGTTCATTTGTCTACAGTATCAAAAACTGTGCTTCGAAATCAGCTTCCTGGAAAGACTTTTATTTTAATTCAAGTAATGAAAAACTCTATAATCAGAACGTTCATTAAATGGAAGTTACTTGTACGAATCGTGACAATTGAAAATCATGCATATAACCCAATGGAATAAGCAACGAAAGATATATAAACTTATTAGAACTATATTTTCTGCTTTATTGTGGTAAGTGTTTTGCGGACGTCAGTGTGGCTTTGGATTTTCTTACTATGCTACTGATTTTTTAGGAGGAGTGAAGGAAATGTACATTTGTTTTATTATTTTTTCTAGTTAAGTTTTTTTTATGGTTTTTCTTGGGTTTTGAGTTTGAAGAAAGGAGAATATTTCGGTTATGATCTAATAATCCCTTAACAGAACCAAAAATATGTATAAAACGAATTATAATCACGTACTAAGAATTTTCCTCCCAGAAGTATTTTTTTCCATTTCAATAAAATCGGAAATGATACATTATGTCATATCAACTAAACAAGAATACAACTGTCTAAATAAAGTGTGAAGGGACCTGTTTACCCTTCCTGATTTTACTCCCGGTTTTTAGTGGAGTTCGTATTGTTTCTTATTTATTATTTGCAACTGTTGATGTATATGTCTTTTGGTTTCACAAGTCTTTGTTTACTCCTTGGTTTTGATTGTTATTGTCCTTACCAATTTCTGCATTCAACTATCATGGACAATTTTTATTCTGTACGCCGTTGATGATGTTTCAAACTTGATTATATTTTACTTGACATTAAAAGTCAGAAATGATAAATTCGTGGGTGTACGACAAATATTGTTTACCCTTTCTTATATTGTGAGTAGTGTTGATGTTGATCATTATTCTGACTTCGTTGTCAGGTTTATATCATGAACTGAATTTTGTGCGCTAAACTAATAGTTGAATACATCACTACATTTGATGAAAGCAGAAAATGCTGGATACGTGATTTAATGCTGATCATCAAGTTCTTTGTTAAACAGCGTCGTGTGCAATAAAAGAAAACAAAATGACAGATAATCTGTAGAAATTTGTTCGTGCTGCTGAATTGCAATGGTTATGCCCCAATAATTCCTTCGTTATTGTGTAACAAATAGCAAATAGAAAGGCAACAAAACTACACTTATGGACAATAGGAACAGTATAATTTTGCTTCGTTTTAAACTCAGTCATATGCAGATGAACTTACTGCAACGACACTGATACGGTCAACCAGCAAATAATTTCCCCCAATGTAAAGACGTTAAGACATATGCACAATGTTCTCTTATTCCATTAATGAAAGAGCAATATTAAGAACAAAAGATTCAATAACATTGTTTTCGCCAGCTGTTAAGGACTTTTCATAATGACAATGCATGATTTATGATTCTTGAACACAAGTGTTTCTTCATGGTGCCAGTTGCTTGGTATCAGAATAAACAAGTCATAGATACCGGGCTGATGAGTATTAACTTCGTTATTATCATATGTGGCATGTATTATTTGAAATTCATGTGAGACATTCTGTTGATTATACATGTTCGCTTTTAACTCTATATATTCTGATATAAATTTTCATACTATTTACTTCATTTCAAAAAAAACATTTTGTCCGGTTTCGCTTGTGCACCTTGTCTATACGCCTTTTTGTATATAGCCCAGGTGGTCGTGTGGTCTAGCGGGACGGCTGCAGTGCAGGCGATTTGGTGTCACGATATCACAGTAGCATGGGTTCGAATCCCGGCGAGGGAAGAACCAAAAATTTGCGAAAGCAAATTTACAGATCTAACATTGTTGGGTTGATGTTTAGACGAGTTATATATATATATATATATATATATATATATAAGTGTCTAAGAATGTAACTTTAACACACTAATGAGTGTTATAAAATTAGTTGTTATATTTTATATATTATTCACGCAATATTTCGCTAAACAAATTAGCTTCATCGGGCGTGTGCATCTATCTAGGTGAAATCGGATGCATGACAAAAAAATATCTTTGTAGCTTGAGGTTTTTGTGTAAAAGTTTAAAATATTGATTGATGGGGTATATACAAGATATTTTTGCCGTTTATTGTACATAATAATTTTTAAATCTAAACAAATAGTTGTTTTAGTTAAATAGAATGAAATTCATGATTTATTCCTTTGGTTTTGGGTAGAACTGTTTTTCATCCCTCTCATTAAGTCCATCAGGTTCAAGAGTACGTAGCTGATGCATCCAGAACCTTTCTCTCTGTTTTCTCCTTTCGGAGTCCCAATTTTGATTTACCTCAATTATTTGAAAGGTGATATTATCAAAAGTATGTCCTGTTCTTAAGAGGTGTCTCGTAATTGGACAGTTTCTTCCTTTTGTATAGAACGACCGGTGATTGTTAAGTCTGATGTTGAATGTAGTTTCTGTTTCACCAACATACTGCAGCTTGCAAGTTCCACAAGTAAGAATATAAATACTATTTTCCGTTTTGCAATTAGATGTAACATAGATGTTGTATCGCTGCTTTGTTACTGTGCTGCTAAAAGAGTGGTCAGTGTTGGCGGCTTTACAGCACTTACAATTGCTTCTACCGCATTGTTTGTAACACCCAAATTTAGAAGTTTCTTGTTTCTTTACTTTTGATGTCACAAGTATGTCTTTGAGATTTTTGGGTCTGCGATAGGCAATAACAGGAGGTGATGGAAAAATTTCTTTTAAGGAAGAGTCATTTTCGATAGACGCCAGTGCTTTCGGATAGTAGATGAAATATTTGTCAAATCGGGATGGAAGGTAACAACAAACGGAATTCTATCTGCACGGGTCGTCTTATCTTTGTATTCCATGAGGCTAGCTCGATCTTTTTCTTGGGCTTTATCAAAAGCGTCTGTGATGTTTTTGGTTTTATATCCTCTTGATTTCAGCTGTGTTTTTAGTTGTCCCAAACGATAGTTAAGTTTGGATTCCGAGGAGCAAATTCGCTTTAGTCTGATGGCTTGACTGTAAGGTATACTCCTGGAGCAGTGTTTCGGGTGACAACTTTTTGGAGAAAGGAACTGGTGTTTATCAGTTTTCTTTGTGTGGAGATCAGTTGTCATGATCCCGTTTTTTACAAATGTGGTGGTGTCGAGAAAAGCAATTTAATTTAGTAACTGCATCAGTTTATTTACAAACTGATCCACACCTAGATAGATTGAATGTTGATTGTTGCTATTTTTAGACACTATATATATATATATATATATATATATATAAAATAAGATGTGGTATGATTGCCACTGAGACAACACTCCTTCGTCGACAGATTTGTTTGTTGTCTTATAGTTAAGATTATATTGACTGTTGAACGTCTTCTTGGGACATTTATGACTTTCGAACTGCGGTATACTACTGTTGCCTTTATTTACCTAAATATGTCTGCTTGTTTTGTTCACATATTGTTGTCAATATAACGTAATTGTATGTTACTGACATTAATGTGAGAGATTTAGCTAGCTATAAAAAAAAACAGGTTAAATCCAACATTTTCTACATCAAAAAATACCTTTACACGAATATGGCAGTTGTTATCGTTCATTTAATGAGTTTGAGATTTTGATTTGTTTACGGACTTCTATTCAAATTTCTTACGTTATTGTTGTTATTTTACTTGTTTGTACCTAAAAAAAAACTGACATGATGATATGCTTCACAGAATAATAAATAATTGTAATGATCATTTTACTCCAGTTTCCTTTTTGCATAATTTTATTAATTCATATGATAAAACTGACATGGTAGATCACTGACAGACAGACATGTTCAGCTATTAGAAACTTTAAAACAAATTCTATAAATCTTTAAATAAAGAAATTTGAAAAAATTAGAAGGGGTCCATAAGTCAGTAAAATTCTTCCAAACCCTTAAATTACGATGATTTCTTTGATGAAAGAACATGGTTATATACATTCTGGACACTTTAGTCCAAGAACGTCATTGCCTTACCCCCAAAATAAAAACAAATGTATGTCCAATTACATGTTTTTCAAATACGTTTAGCAGAGAAATATCTTTTTGTGTTAATATAGCATTGCCTCATATCTAAATATAAATGACAAATTATCAAATGCTCCTATTTCAGCCTTTTTTGCATTTAATTGAAGTAGTTTGAATGAAGCAGAGACTAATAAATGTCATTGTTTGAAACTTTTCGACAAACATGTCTTAGAAAATTCATAACTATAATAGAATTGATATATGAAACAAAATAAAGATACCAATTTAACTGCAACAAATGTATATTTCGACAATTAATGATAACTCGGTCAAAATATTTGAAAATCCAAAACCCAATAAAAATATTGTAAACCAAAAGAAACCCGGACAAGGAAAAAACGTCATTGCATGTCAGACAGTATAATTTTGATCAAATATGTTGAACGGTCAAGATAATTTGTTCATTCTGACCACGGACATTTACTAGGTTGATTTGTAGTCTGGAGATAAAGTCAATGATAATTACAAACATGATGTAAGTTAACATTAATTGTGAATATTACTTGAATCCTACATTATAAATCATATTTATGCACTGCACATTTAATTAAGTGTTGAATTTTGTTTTCCAACGTTAAGGAATTGCGTAATTCTGTAAATTACCCGAAATCATTAGTACAATGTGTTGACATTTAACATTTCTAAACAGCACTCAATATTTAATGCAATATGTCCACAGTAAAGAGACACAGCTCCTAATATTATGCATTTATTTGTATTTGTGTTTTCCGTTTTATGAAGCAATGTACTTATAACTGAGATCTCCCAATCTATTTTTAATAATGTGTACATGTACTAGCCACTGAAGGATGACAAAATAGCCCAATAGAAATGGAAAGGGACTGACTTTATATTTCAGCACAATAATCGATCAAATGAAATAAATAAGTAGGGTTTTTTTGATTTCCTATTGTTAATTATCCATTTTCAGATAATAATCATCAGTACAAGGACATCATTCGTAAATATTTATCAAGGAGGGACGAAAGATACCAAAGGGAAAGTCAACTCATCAATGTTAAACTCATAGTCTAATTCGGTAGGTCACATTCATGAAGGGGAAGGGGATTGTAGTTACGACGTTAGGAACATATCCGATATCATTTGTGAAACGGTTATTCCATAACGGTAAACCAACTCGTGATGGCGTCCGTAAAATTTACGAAGGGATGATTTCAACTTCACCATTAGGAGCTCTTGGTTTAATAGCTTCCTTGTGAGCAGCAACCCTCTATCAAGAAAATCATGGTAGGAAATGCAAGCACGGGAATATCGTATCAATTAGGCGATATATACCCCGTATGCAGGTGCTGCTGGAATGTTGCTACTTAGAAAATGAAAGTTCACAATTGGAAAGCTGAAATCATCTCTTTTGTCGTAAAGTTTTGTTTTCAACCGACCCTCATTGTCAATTTCTAGATGTAAGTCCAGATATGAGGCCGACTAAACTGCATCTGTAGTATCCTTTATCTCTAGTTCGATGGAATAGATGCGTTCCACATAGTCGCCAAATTTTGAATTATTCAGTGAAAGAACATCATCTATATAGCGGAAAGTAGAGTTAAAGGATATCGCTAACTTCTTATCTTTCTTTCTAAGAAGTTCCTGCATGGAGTCAGCCTCATTATAAAAAAGAAACAAGTGGGCAAGTAGAGGGAAACAATTTGTTCCCATTGGTATGTTGACAGTCTGTTCAAAAACACGTCCGCCAAACGTAACAAATATGTTGTCAATCAAGAAATCAAGTATCTTGATAATATCAGTTTCAGAGAATTTTTTGTTTGAATCAGAGCGAACCTTTACAAAGTAGGATTTATCCTTCCCTAAGACAAGATACTTGTATCTACGTTGGTCATTCTTTTTTATGAAGCAAGTCAAGTTTATTAATACACTCAGGCACATTGTGTGAGCAACAAAATGTAGTATACAAAATAATAAATTGGTCAATAAATATTACAAACAAAAAATAACGCAATTATCGAAAAAGAGGTTTTCAGTATTTGTGAAGTAAGTTCAGGATAGTTCTAGCGTAGAATAACAATTTTAGATAGATTATTGATAGCAAAGCAATACCAACTCTTTCAATTTGTCTTTTAGCTTGGAATGTCGAATACTAACGTGCAGACATCTTATACATTTAGGTATTTCACATCTAAAAATGATATTCTATACAAAGCACAAACATGTCGTCATTCATCTCAAACGCTCACCATTTTTTGTTATTTAACAGCCTTATCCAAAAGGGATATAGTTACGATACTGTTATCAGCTCCCTGAAGCTGATATTTATATGGAATTGATATTCACTCATGGGGGTCTTTGCACGTATTATGATGATTTTGTTACCGAGGTTTCCTTCGTTGTCGAAAATTTAACAGATAAAAAGTAGGAATGCAATAAAACCACATTAGTTATCAAAGGTACCAGGATTACAATTTAGTACGCCAGACGCGCGTTTCGTCTACATAAGACTCATCAGTGACGCTCAAATCAAAACATTTATAAAGCCAAACAAGTACAAAGTTGAAGAGCATTGAGGATCCAAAATTCCAAAAGTTAAATATACAATGAACTCCCTTTTCACATTTTTTTTTCAGGGCTAAGGTAATCTATGCCTGGGATAAGAAAATCCTTAGTTTTTCGAAAATTCAAAGTTTTGTAAACAGGAAATTTATAAAAATGACCACATTATTGATATTCATGTCAACACAGAAGTGTTGACTACTTGGCTGGTGCTACCTTCGGGGACGAAACGTCCACCGGCAGTGGCATCGACCCAGTGGTTTAAATAGTTATCAAAGGTACCAGGATTATAGTTAAGTACCCCAGACGCGCGTTTCGTCTACATAAGACTCATCAGTGACGCTCAAATCAAAATATTATCTATACCTGGGATTACGGACAACAGGAAACAATATTTGTGCTTTATCCCAAACATTTTTAAGTTTTAAAATAAAGTGGATATGACAGTCATTGTCCATTCAGTTGATGTGTTTTGTCATTTGATTTTGCCATGTGATTAGGGACCTTCCGATTGAATTTTCCTCGGAGTTCAGTTTTTTTGTGATTTTACTTTTTTTCAATTATTTTCTGGGTATTAGTTTTCGTGACATATTCATAGATGTTTGATTTCGTGGTTTCGCAAATCTATGTATACAAAACCTAATGAAAATATTTTATTTGTTAACATTTTAAATCGCGGTTTACCTGTACCCATGAAATCCACGAAAATTGTTATCCAACGAATATTAATGAATCCAATGTAGTGGATGCTCCAAAACACAACATTATTGTCAATCAAGGTTTGGCTACTTTGATACCACAATGCATCCAATATTCAAACCGTATTAGATATGATGCTTATTTGTTGTTCTTTTTATACAATTATTAGATTAATTGGGGAAAAAAATCATGGAAAAAAGTCATTATAAGGATTTTTCTACAATGTGAAAAAAGACAATGTGAAAGCAATTTAAAGTCATAAGAAATCTCAAATAAAAAAATATATGCATATGGTTTTTTTTATCACTTAATGAAGTTTTCATTATACAACTGACGTACATATACTTTTTTCTGAGAAAAATTCTTTAATTTGTCCACATTTAGAAGAATTTTACTTATTTTAAATTGCTTCCTTCCAGGAAGCAATTCGCCGACATATTTTCCGTATGCATAGTGACCTGAGCGTAACCCTCCTCGTAAATATCCGGCAATCGCAATACCCATGGATCTGCCATTAAAATAAACAAGTATCTGATTGTACATGTTAAACACGTACTCAATACCTTGCTTTTTGTTATTTGTTTACTATAAGGTGACAATCGGTGAACTTCGGCTTCAAAACACGGCATTTAATGAGCAGCCATATTTGTTAAATCATAACAGACAGAGAGAAAAAAAAATGACGATTAAACGATATATTTGCGTAAAAAATGAGAAATTCGTGCACAGAGGACTAAGTTTATGATATATAGATGCATTGGTTCAAGAATTTGATAAACATTATCTTTCACCACTCACTCGTTTCATATGACTTTAAGGAGCGTAAAATATAAAAAAAATTGACAACATATACTAGAACCCCGTACACAGGCAAATTGACGAAAGATGCACTCGAAAACAAAATATAGAAAACACAGATACTTATGTTGGCTAATGGCAAATGAAATATGAACTTTATCAAGCTTCGTTAAGCTGAACTAAGCTTGGGAAGTTAAAGAAATTGACAAAATGTATCAGAAAAAGCTGACAGTGATTTCCCAAATTAGTTAGGAAGAGACAAATCAATGATACAAACAGAAACTGAACTAAAAAGTAGCGAAATCGGTTTGGTCGATAAGGTAAGCGTGTCCTGGTATGCATGCAATATCCGTCATATCACACTCAGTTAAAATGTTACAATCGGAAACAAAATACAGTTGGTAAAATTACATATCGGATGACTGTTTGGGTATCAAAGTTCAAAACAATTCATCGATGGTGAGATTACCTTGTTCAATCAATCAAATTTTGTCTAATTGAATGAAAATGAATCAAATTCTAATGATCAATTTGTCACAAACATAAAGAAACTTGTAAGATGCGTATTAACAAAAATGTTTATAAAAAGAGAGAACAGAAAACAAATGTTATAATTCGAAGCTGGACGGGTGAAAAATGGCTTGTTTAATAGCTCTGTAGCCTGTAGCTAAAATTATACATATTTGTTCATATTGATGAACAATTGTTTCCAAGAACTTATGTGTTTCCTTTGTTTTTCCATTTATACAGTTATGTTTCCTAGTACTGATTTGTTATTATATGTGGCATGTAGTATTTGTATTCATATGATACATTATATTGATTGTACATGTTCCTTCTAGCACAAGTTCATACTATTTGTTTTATTTTTAAAAGTATACCTTTTTAGCTCACCTGGCCGAAAGGCCAAGTGAGCTTTTCTCATCACTTGGCGTCCGGCGTCCGTCGTCGTCGTCCGTCGTCGTCGTCGTCCGTCGTCGTCGTCCTGCGTTAACTTTTACAAAAATCTTCTCCTCTGAAACTACTGGGCCAAATTTAACCAAACTTGGCCACAATCATCATTGGGGTATCTAGTTTAAAAATGTGTCCGGTGACCCGGCCAACCAACCAAGATGGCCGCCATGGCTAAAAATAGAACATAGGGGTAAAATGCAGTTTTTGGCTTATAACTCAAAAACCAAAGCATTTAGAGCAAATATGACATGATGTAATATTGTTCATCAGGTCAAGATCTATCTGCCCTGAAATTTTCAGATGAATCGGACATTTCGTTGTATGGTTGCTGCCCCTGAAATGGTAATTTTAAGGAAATTTTGCTGATTTTGGTTATTATCTTGAATATTATTATAGATATAGATAAACTGTAAACAGCAATAATGTTCAGCAAAGTAAGATCTACAAATAAGTCAACATGACCAAATGGTCAGTTGACCGCTTTAGGAGTTATTGCCCTTTATAGTCAATTTTTAACCATTTTTCGTAAATCTTAGTAATCTTTTAGAAAGTCTTCTCCTCTGAAACTACTGGGCCAAATTAAACCAAACTTGGCCATAATCATCATTGGGGTATCTAGTTTAAAAAATGTGTCCGGTGACCCGCCCAACCAACCAAGATGGTCGCCATGGCTAAAAATAGAACATAGGGGTAAAATGCAGTTTTTGGCTTATAACTCAAAAACCAAAGCATTTAGAGCAAATCTGACATGGAGTAAAATTGTTCATCAGGTGATTTATCTGCCCTGAAATTTTCAGATGAATCGGATAATCGGTTGTTAGGTTGCTGCCACTGAATTGGTAATTTTGAGGAAATTTTGCTGTTTTTTTGTTATTATCTTGAATATTATTATAGATAGAGATAAACTGTAAACAGCAATAATGTACAGCAAAGTAAGAACTAAAAATAAGTCAGTATGAACAAAATAGTCAATTGATCCCCTAAGGAGTTATTGCCCTCCATAGTCAATTTTTAACAATTTTCTTAAAATTTGAAGATTTTCAATAGCATTTTCCACAGAAAGTACTGTTATAGATAGAGATAATTGTAAGCAGCAAGAATGTTTAGTAAAGTAAGATCTACAAACACATCACCATCACCAAAACACAATTTTGTTATGAATCCATCTGTGTCCATTGTTTAATATTCACATAGACCAAGGTGAGCGACACAGCCTCTAGTTCATAATGTTTTTAACTAAAATAAAAACGGGCGAGATTATATCAACGTGCTTCAAAGTATATAATTGTTATGTTTATTCCAGTCAAGTTTCTGTTTTGCATAATTCAAGTAATTCATGTGATAAAACAGGCATGATCTATTATATCATATTACTTAAAAAAAAACTCTTTTGCTATTACGAACTTATCTAATAGAAAATAAATGTGTCCATTAAGACAGTTTCTAGAAAGTTTATCAAAAATTATACATGAGTATTCGATTAATTACTAGTTAATCGATTTCGAAAGTTGCACAACAACTAATATCACGACGACCAAGAGATTCAAATATATATAATTAATGGTTGGTTACAAAAAAGGAAATTTCCGACTCGCTGTTTATTACTGTAAAGTATGACAAAGATATAGAACGATTTGTTGATGTTTTGTTTTTATTCAATCTTAGAATGTTGTTTGTGAATAATTCGGTGTTTATAAGATTAAGTTCAAAGTTTGCCTGTACTACAGAAAAAATAAAAAATGGAAAACAAGACGTTAAATAATTTATTGCGTCCGAAGCGCTTTTCCGGATTTACTTTCATCGGGAACGCTCAAAGCCAAACATTTGAAATCCGAAGATGGATAAGTGCCGACAGAAACTAGCTGATAATCATAAAATGGCAGACTCCTTATATTTCTTAGTTAACAATTTTCTTTTTAACGGTATCATCAGATTGGCCCCCAATAACTTTTCAATAGTGTCAGTTTTAATTGATTATAAATGTTTAGATTTTATTTTTATAACAAACTGTGAGTAATTTAGAAGGAGGTATGATAAGTCAATACAATTATTTAAAACCCTTTGAATTATGACATATTTTTATTGGTGAAAGAATATGGTTACATACATTCTGGACACTTTAGTCCAGGAACGTCATTGCCTTATCCCCAAAATAAGAAAAATGTAGCAAATTTACCTGACGATATCTGGATATGGGTATTAAGTCGGATCTTAACACGTACTTGTGATTTGGTTATAACCGGTTTTAACGAAGAAATGTCGAAATGTTCAGAACTTAATTATATCCGTTTTGGGTAAGATGGTGCAGGCATACGATTTTTATTGCGTCTTTCACTTTGAGAAGCGAATAATCTTTAGCTACTTTATTTAAATATTGTGTAAAAACGTTAATTATGAGCTATGAAAGTCAAGTGGCTCGAGCATTTTACTGAGGAAGTTTTAAAAAAATGCAAAGAAATATTTTAACAGTGGGTTAGATTTCATTAGTTTTCACTATCTATAGATTAACAACTTTTGGTTATATTTATAATTTAGAATCATCATTGAAGGTGGAGCGCGATTGCACAGTTAATTAATTATATTGATGTGCCATTTGTATGCAAGAGTGACATTCCGTTATATTATGTGCCAATTCGAAAAAGTTATGCGAGTATTGTCTCCCTTTAACATGTTCATTATTTTATATAATAAGGTCTTTCCACTTTTCGTGAAAGACCTTTTGTTTTTCTTCTGATTATTTTTTTTTCTGCCGTCTGAGATGCTTTTTTGTCTTACAACATATCGAATTGATTTTTTGGCCAATGATGTTGTACAGTAATGGGGGTTTCAAAACTCACCCTATGTGACCGAACACTTATTCTTATAGGAGTTATCTCCCAGCGTCTTTTTTTCTTGTTATCGCTATATCTCTAAAACCGTAAAAGATTTTAGCAAACTGTTTTCACCAAATTGTTCGTCTACTCTTGAGAATGATTTGCTTTATTTTGACTTGAGTGATCGGAAGACATCTTATGGGAGTTATTTCCCTTTGAAAATTTAAGATAGGCGATTTGTTGGATAAATTTATACGTTATAAGTCGTAGAGGCCTACAATCTTTTGATATGAAATCCTTGGTCCATTTGAAGGAAATTGAGGTCAAGGTCAAAGGTCAAGGTCAAGTTCTAAATTTTGAATTTTGCTTGTTATCGTTATACCACAGAAACTGTGACAGTAAATGATATGATGTGTTTGCCAAATAACTGGCGCAACTTCAACCTATTTCAGTCAAAGTGTTTTGGTTAACCCTTATAGGAGTTTTCTCCTTTTATGTATTTCAAATCAGTATTTCTCCACAACCATACAAGTGATTGACCTCCGGTCTTCCGTTTTGAGTTCACTGACATATGACCTTGAAATTGAGATCCAGGTCGAAGGTCATGGTCATGTTGAATTTTGCTTGTTATCGTTATTCAAAAGAAACTGTTACAGTAAATAATATGATTTGTTTGCCAAATTACTGTTTACAAAAAGGCACAACTTCAACCTGTTTCAGTCGAAGTGTTTTGGTTAACCCTTATAGGAGTTTTCTCCCCTTATGTATTTGAAATCAGTATTTCTCCACAACCATACAAATGATTGACCTGGGGTCTTTTGATTTGAGATCACTGACCTATGACCTTGAAATTGAGGTCAATGTCAAAGGTCAATTTCACGTTCTAGATTTTCACCTTTGCTAAAAATTATTTTCTGTTCTTAATAAAACAATTAAGTCTTCTGCATATACTTTTTGATCTTATTTTTTTTATATCAATTTGAAGAACTAAGTTACATCAACAAGGAGTGACATTTTCTAACATCGTTTTTTTAAATTTCATTCTTATTATCGAGGTGGAAAGACCTTCAATTGTTCTCTGAAGAATTGGTTTTTAATTAAGTTTAGGTTTCTGATATAAATTTGAATAGTTACAAAATGTATCAATTCAATATATTTCAGTTTTTGTTATTGGTGTATCAAAAACATTGATGTACGAATATAATTTCATAAATTTGAAACGTTTAAAAAGATTACATACCAATATAAAGAACCGTTCATCATTTTTGAAAAAGACTATGATTGAAGTTTATATTATTTATCTTCCCTTCATGATAGATTGATTGGGAAATGAACCAGATTTATCTAAAGGTAATCACAGAGAAGGACCAGAAAGCAATTTTTAATTTTAGCTTATTTAACGTTAAAATAACTTTCCACTATAAACAAATGTTACTTTATACAAATATAAGGACCTTGTTAGCTAAATCTACAAATTTTATTAGATATTATGAATTTTTATTACAATAGATTAATATGCTATGACAAATGACACGTTTTTAAAATACTACTTTTAGCAAGGAAAAATTTTAATAAAGCCTTGCCTCATATTTAAATATAAATGACAAATTCTCAAATGCTCCTATTTCAGCATTGTTTGTATTAAATTCAAGTAGTTTGAAGCAGAGACATACATATGTCATTTCGACAAATATGCCTTACAAAATTCGAAACTATAATAATATTGATATATGTAACGAAATATGTATACCCATTTTACTGCGATAAATGTAGACTTCGACAATAAATGATTACTCGGACAAACATATTTGAAAATCAAAAATCAACATATTGTAAACCAAAAGGAACCTGGACAAGGAATTAAAGTTTTCCATGTCAGACAGTATAAGGTTGTTCAAAAACGGTCAAGATATTTTGTTCATTCTGACCATGGACATTTACTAGATTGAGTTGTAGTCTGAAGATAAAGTCAATGATAATTACAAACGTGGTATGCCAATGTATTAGTAAGATAACATGAGTTGTGAATACTTGCATTCTACATTGTACATCATATTTATGCGCTGCACATTTAATTAAGGTTTGAATGTTGTTTTCTGTTAGAAACGATCAGGAATTGCCTAATTCTATAAATTACCCGAAATCATTAGTACAAATTGCTCGACAAATTGACTTCTAACATTTATAAACCGCACTCAATATTTAATGTAATTTGTCCATAGAAAAGAGTCACAGTTGTTGACAATATGCATTAATTTGCATTTGTGTTCTGATTTATGAAGTTATGTTGGAATTTTTGTTATTTTTTTGGATCGGGTAACTATTGTGATATTGCTATTTAAAACTGCGATCTCCGTTTTCTTCTGCTCTAAACTTTCAATTGAAATCAGAAAACTATGATAACTATTACTTTTTGAGTATTGATGTGTAGATAAAATAAAAGGTAATAAGTCGACGAAAAAAAACACATTCTAAAAATAATGCCCTCTTTATAGTTTTCACGCTTTCGCGTAAAACAGTGACGATTATATAATCCTACTAAAATTTTCAGCCATATTAAATTTGACGAAATGTGTGTTCCTTGTAATATATATGCTTTTCCACATACAAACAAAATCAAAACAAATATTTAAAAAATAAGTTGCAATATAACAAAATGTGTTTTGCAAGAAAGTTAAAGTTGTCTAACATCTAAACTATAATATTTTCGTCTGATGATTGCAGACCATTTCATCACTTATTCTGCATCATATAACAAAGAACGTGTTTCCTTGCCGATATTGAGTATTACATAAACTGTTGCAATAGATACGATAATGCACATTTTCTATTTCCAGAGGGAAAACTTGGCACTTGTAGTAAACTATCATAGAGAATTATGTAATGGAAGCAGAATAATGTCGGAATATAGCAAAAATAGAATTAAAATCAACTATTAAAGACATTATGTTCATCTGCTTAAACATTATAATGAACCTGGGTGAAAAATCGAGTAGTAAGACAACAGAAAATAAAACGCGAAGCAATGCATGTGTTTTTTTTTAATTTGATAGATGTTTTTTGCGCTTTTTGTTGAATATTTATTTGTTTTGAGATTGTGACTCAATGATGACTGCTGTATCCATATTTTGACTATATTTTGACTGATTTACCTATTATTTCTGTTTTGATCACGCATCGTTGTAAATATATTGAAATTTGATGCGACTGTCATACAAGTGAGGGGTTAAGCGCTAAAAAACCAGGTTCAATCCACCATTTTTAATATTTGAAAATGCCTGTACCAAGTCTGGAATATGACAGTTGTTGCTCATTCGTTTGATGTGTTTAATCATTTGATTTTACCATTTGATTAGGGACTTTCCGTTTGAATTTTCCTCGGAGTTCAGTATTTTTTTTTTACTTTTTCTTACTTCCTTTTTTTTTAAGAATATAAAACTTTTTGTTGGTTAAGCAAATCCAGTTAGAGTATTTTGTGAATATATATCCACAAGAAACTAAATGACGCAAAAATCAAAAACTATAGGTCACCGTACGGCCTTAATGATGAGTTCTCTTTAATGATATGTTTGATAAGTCAATAGAATTATTCCGACACCTTAAAATTATGATAGTTTTATTGATGAAAGAACATAGTTATATATTCTGGACACTTTAGTCCAAGAATGTCATTTCTTATTCCGCTATGACTTCATGATAATAGTGAAATAAACTTATCTAACTAAACGTGGCTAGTTTTTTGCATAAAGGTTAGGGATAAAATTGATATTAGCCTTTCTCTTACAAAAAAAGAATTAGTTGTACACCCATTAACCCCTTCGTAAAATACGCTTTGTAGGAAAGTATCTTCTAAGCCTTGCCAAATTTCTACATATTTATGACAAGTCTCCAGCATTTTTTGCATTACATTCAAGTAGTTTTTAGTGCAAATATGTCTGACAAAATTCAAAACTATAGTTGTTCACATATTTGACGACGACAAAATGCCAATGTTCCTGTAACAAATGCACATTTCGACTAGTAATGATGCTCGAGATTCAAAATATATCAAAATTCAACATCAAATAAAAACATTGTAGATCTGATCAAACCAAAAAGAACCTAAACTAAAGTGAAATATAGACAAGGAATCAGAGCTATGCGTGTCAGACGGTATAATTGTGATCAAATATAGTTGGACGGTCAAGATAATTTGTTCAGTCTGACCACGGAAACTTACTAGGTTGATTCGTATACTGAAGATAAAGTCAATGATTATTACAAACGCGTTGTACAGTAAGTTAGATAACATTAATTGTGAATATTACTCGAATCCTACATTGTAAATCATCGTTATGCACTGCACATTTCATTACGTTTTTGATGTTGTTTTCTATTCAATGATAAGCAATTGCGTAATTCTAAAAATTACCCAAAATCATTAATACAAAGTGTTGACAACTGAACAGCACTCAATATTTAATGCAATATGTCCACAGTAAAGAGACACAGTTGTTGATAATATGGAATTATTTGCATTTGTTTTTTCTGTCTTACGAGGCAATGTACTTATAACTGAGATCTCAAAGTCTATTTTCTATAATGTGTACATGTACTAGCCACTGAATGATGACAAAATAGCTCAATAAAAATGGAAAGGGACTGACTTTATTGTCAGGTGTATTTCATGTACTGATTTTAGTTGTGATTTCATAAACATTTTTTTTTTTATATAATTAATTTTTTCTTTATGATTTTACATGTGCTAACATATATTTGTCTGTTTGTCCTTTTCATTTTTAGCCATAGCGTTGTCAGTTTATTTTCGACTTATGGGTTTGACTGTCACTCTGGTATCTTTCGTCCCTCTTTTATCTTTAAGCACAATAATCGATTAAATGAAATAAATTAGTAGGTTTTTTTTATTTCCCATTGTTGATTATCCAATTTTAGATAAGTACACCATTCGTAAATATAAATCAACGTGCAGACATCTTAAACATTCAGGTATTTCACATTTAATAAAGATATTCTATACAAAGCACAAACATGTCGTCATTCACATCAAAAGCTCAACAATCTTTTTATTTATTTAACAGCCTTATTTAGAAGGGTTATAGATACGATACTGTTATCAGCTCACTGAAGCTGGTATTTATATGGAATTGATATTCACTCATGGGGTCTTTGCACGTGTTGCGATGATTTTGGTACCGAGGTTTTCGTCGTTGTTAAAAATGTAAAAGATAACAAGTAGAAATGCAACAAAACCACAATTACGGACAACGGGAAACAATATTTGAGCTTCATAACAAACTCAGACACAGACTATAAATGTGCGCACGGTCTGCGCGGTTTTAAAACCCTATGAAACTACTAAAAGTAGCATTTTTATTTATCTCGTTTTAAAACCTTACATTCATTGATGAAACCTTCATCTGAAATTAATCTTTACGTACAATTAATGTATAGGATTTCTTTGTATGAAAATTTCGATGAGTTAGGAATTGGAAAGCTGCATTTACAGTATCATGATCATATTAGATGCTTATTTCATATATGATATCAACTGTGTATAACTATAGAAGTATTATATTGACTTACATTTTACCTCAATGGTATAACCAAAACATCAGAACCCAGCCCTGTTTCAATACCTGCATATTACAAGCGTCCCTTACTCGGCGACCTCCATAACATATAAATAAAATTGAGAATGGAACATCCTCATTTGTAAATAAATAGTCAGCCCTTCTAACGGATTTTTCATATTTTAGAATTTCAGGACTCTTACTTTGGTTGCTACAGAGGTGTAAAGCAGTGTCTGTGGCAAGGGACATCTGAAAGACACTCGACTATATCGTACAATTGGTGCATTAGTCGTTGTAAGGAAGATAATTATCTAAATGCAGAAGTATAGGTAATAAGTTGACATACATATTTAATATAATAGTTTTCATACCTCCATATTTGTATATTATAACCATAAGACATCTAGAGGGCGCCTGACGTATCTTTAACAATAGAAATGTGTCTATATAAAATGTCAAGCTCTAGATCTCACCGAGTCTTAAAAAAGTTGTGACTGAGTTAAATAGAAACTATCATTGACAGAAACTTTTCCAAATAACAAAAGTCTTTGAGATTGACATAAGACAACAAATGACTAGGTTACTGATAGAAACATGAAATTTTGGGGAAAACTATTTTTTCAAATGCATTTAAATTTTGTTTTTCGTGCCGGTAGTTCGATTTTTCATTAACTTATACCACTTATAATCACAAGGAATTTCATTTATTTTTTACTTATTAACTAGAGGAGGAGTAATTTAACTAAAGGAGAAGTAATTTAACTAAAAGGATAGTAGTGTAACTGAAGGAGAAGTAATTTAACTAAAAGGGTATTAATTCAACTAAAAGGGTGTTAATTCAACTAAAGGAGAAGTAATTTTAAGAAACAAGACAGGATTTTGAAATTGTTGATATTGATTGAAATTTTCAGCAGAAGTAAATTCCTCGAAAAATTTCAGTTTCTTCAACGAAATAAACATAATAGTTACTCGTGTAGAGGGCATTGTCATTGGGACTATAATATTAACATCAATAGAATATATATATGCTTTATTTTAAAAACACTACGTCACATTGACATGTGAAACAAGAGGTAAATTACAAAATACAATCACATACAATTAAAGAAATAAATAAAACAACTTAGAAATGAAATATATAGAAAATTACTTTACTTTATATTATAATATTCTAATATTATAATATTTTAGTTAACTTTGGAATGAATAAAGACACATTTTTAAGTACGCTAATATTGGTCAATGACAGTAGCCCTTTCATTTTTGCTTCACTTGGATATTTCACATAGTACTCTGGAATATGCTGATATTTTTACTAATAAAGTATTGCACTAAATTGCATAAATAATGGTATTCATTGCCAATTGCAGTTAAACACAAATTACATTTCCTCTCTTCTTTTGGAATGTTATACCATCTTCCCAGCTCTACTGGAATTTTTACATTGCAGCATCTAAATTTTGAAATATATTTTCGTTCGAATGGTGTTAATTTTAAAAGATAGTTTTCTAAACCAAAGATTGTTTTAAAAAGTCCATTAAATTCTCCTCTGGATGAGTTGTCAAGTTGACTATGCCATTGTTGAATGAATGCATCTCTCAGTACGATTTTAAGTAGATAAATATCTAATGGTGATTGCTGAGTCCAAACATAGCTTAGTCCGGCATTGTCTAGAATCGATTTAATATAATCCATTCATTTGAAAGTGTGATCATCTTTTAAGTTGAACATAATTTGATAAAGTATACTGCTAAGTTTATTTTCATTGGTGAGAAGTTTGTTCCAAAAACACAATTCTACACTTTATTATGGTATCTATTGGTATATATACGACCAAGTTTTCCATATGTCATAAAATTTGGTGTCGACAATCTAATTTTCAACACATTCCGACAAAACTGTAGATGGGTTTTTTCCAACATGTAATTGTTTCCGAATCCCCATATTTCACATACATATGTCAGAATTGGAGGTACAAGTGAATCAAACAGTAACATATATATGCAAATGAGTGTGGCAAATATTTTCGATAACTTGCAAGTTCTGAACTGAACATCATTCTCGGCAAAGAAAGACTCCAGGTCGTTAAGATAAACAGCAAATAAAAAGGAGGATAAGTTTTCTTCCTGTCTCACTCCAATGTTACAGTTAAAAACGGCTGACACTTCGTTCCCATTCCTTACGCAAGATTTAACATCACTATACATACTATATATTACCTTAAATATGTTACCAGAAATATTCGCCTTTTGTAATTTTATCCATAAAGATGTAGGAAAGATTGTATCAAAGGCTCTCGAAAAATCAACAAAAGTGCAAAAGAGTTTTTTTTCCAAGTGCTTGATAAATTGATATTAATGAATGTAAAACAAATATGTTATCCAATGTACCTTTTCTGAAACCTGTTTGAGCCTCGGAAAACATATATTTGTCTGTTTGTCCTTTTCATTTTAGCCATGGCTTTGTCAGTTTATTTTCGATTTATGAGTTTGACTGTCACTCTGGTATCTTTCGTCCCTCTTTTATCTTTAATCACAATAATCGATCAAAAGAAATAAATAAGTAGGTTTTTTCATTTCCCATTGTTAATTATCCATTTTTAGATAAGTACACCATTCGTAAATATAAATCAACGTGCAGACATCTTATACATTCAGGTATTTCACATTTAATAATGATATTCTATACAAAGCACAAACATGTCGTCATTCACCTCAAAAGCTCACCAATCTTTTTTTTTATTTAACAGCCTTATTTAGAAAGGATACTGTTATCAGCTCACTGAAGCTGGTATTTATATGGAATTCATATTCACTCATGGGGTCTTTGCACGTATTGCGATGATTTTGGTACCGAGGTTTCCTCGTTGAAAATGTAACAGATAACAAGTAGGAATACAACAAAACCACAATTACAAACAACGGGAAACAATATTTGAGCTTCATAACAAACTCAGTCACAGACAGTTGATATCTGAACATATATCCCTTTTTGATAACATCAGTTGTAAAATAAAGATACTTGACGATCAACTTGATGATGGTTAATATGAGGAGTCCTTTTTAAGTTTTAAAATACAGTGGATTCATTTTATTTTCGTGGGTATCAATTTTCATGGATTGCTGAAATTTTGCATATTCGTGGATATTTGATTTCATGGTTTCGCCAATCTATGTATACAAAACCTGATGAAAATATTTTATTTGTTAACATTTTAAATCGTGGTTTACCTGTACCCATGAAACCCACGAAAATTGGTATCCAACGAATATTAATGAATCCACAGTAGTGGATGCTCCAAAATACAACAGTATTGTCAATCAAGGTTTGGCTATATTGATAAATTTATACCACAATGCAATCAAACCGTATTAGATATGATGCTTATGTGTTGTTCTTTTGATACAATTAAAATATTAAAATATTAAAAAAAAATGACAACATATACTGGAACCCCGTACACAGGAAAAAAGACGAAAGATGCACTTGAAAACAAAATATAGAGAACACAGAAACTTATGTTGGCTAATGGCAAATGGAAGATGAACTTTATCAAGCTTCTTTAAGCTGAACTCAGCTTGGGAAGTTAAAGAAACTGAAAAAATGTATCAGATAAAGGTGACAGTGATTTCCCAAATTAGTTAGGAAGAGACAAATCAATGATACAAACAGAAACTGAACTCAAAAATAGCGACATTGGTTCGGTCGATACGGTAAGCGTGTCCTGGTATGCATGCAATATCCGTCATTTCACACTCAGTTAAAATGTCACAATCGGAAACAAAACACTGTTGGTAAAATTACATATCGGATGACTGTTTGGGTATTAAAGTTCAAAACAATTCATCGATGGTGAGATTAACTTGTTCAATCAATCAAATTTTGTCTAATTGAATGAAAATGGATCAAATTCTAAGGATCAATTTGTCACAAACATAAAGAAACTTGTAAGATGCGTATAAACAAAAATGTTTATAAAAAGAGAGAACATAAAACAAATGTTACAATTCGAGGCTGGACGGGTGAAAAATGGCTTGTTTAATAGCTCTGTAGCCTGTAGCTAAAATTATACATATTTGTTTATATTGATGAACAATTGTTTCCAAGAACTTATGTGTTTCCTTTGTTTTTTTATTCATACAGTTATGTTTCCTAGTACTGTTTTTTTATTATATGTGGCATGTAGTACTTGTAATTCATATGATACATTATATTGATTGTACATGTTCCTTCTAGCACAAGTTCATACTATTTGTTTCATTTTTAAAAGAATACCTTTTTCATAATGTTTTTAAAATAAAAACGGGTATGATTATATCAACGTGCTTCAAAGTATATAATTGTTATGTTTATTCTAGTCAAGTTTCTATTTTGCATAATTTAAGTAATTCATATGATAAAACAGGCATGATCTATTATATCATAATACTAAAAAAATCTTTTGCGATTACGGACTTATCTAATAGAAAATAAATGTTTCCATTAAGACATTTTCTAGAAAGTTTATCCAAAATTATACATTTAGTATTTGATTAATTACTGGTTCCTAGATTTCTAAAGTGGCACAACATCAAATATCACGATGACCTAGCGATTCAAGTATATAATTAATGGATGATTACCAAAAAGGAAATTTCCGACTCGCTTTTTATTATTGTATAGTATGACAAAGATATAGAATGATTTGTTGATTTTTCGTTTTTATTGAATCCTAGAAAGCTGTTGGTGAATAATCAAGTTTCTACAACATTAAGGTCAAAGTTTGCCTGTACTACAGAAACTAGTTAATAATCATAAAATAGCGGACCCTTTATATTTCTTAGTTAACAATTGTCTTGTCCGCGATATCATCAGATTGGCCCCAAATAATTTAATAGTGTCAGTTTTTATTGATTATAAATGTTTAGATTTTATTTTTATAACAAAATGTAAGAAATTTAAATTTAGAAGGAGGTATAATAAGTCAATACAATTACTGCAAACTCTTAAAATTATCATACATTTTTATTAATGAAAGAATATGGTTATATATATTCTGGACACTTAATCCAAGAACGTCATTGCCTTACCCCCAAAATAAAAAAAATGTACATCCAATTACACGTTTTGATAATACGTTTAGCAGGTAAATATCTTTTTGGGTAAATAAAGCCTTGCCTCATATCTTAATATAAATGACATATTTTCAAATGCTCCTATTTCAGCATTTTATTGCATTAAATTCAAGTAGTTTGAAGCAGAGACGTACATATGTCTCTGTTTGAAGCTTTTCGACAAATATGCCTTACAAAAGTCAAAACTATAATAATATTGATATGTAACAAAATGAAGGTATCCGTTTTACTGCCAAAAACTGAATATTTCGACAATTAATGATTGCTCGGCAAAAAGTATTTCAAATCCAAAATCTACTAGAGTGGGGTGCTCATATTCGCCGGGGACACAATTTCGCCGTTTTATGATTTAAAGGTGTAAAAACTTCAAAGGATGGCTGAAATGGAAGGAATATGCCGGTTTATTATATTTTTATAACAAATATGGTTATTTTTAAAAATTTAGACAAAATTTCGGCACTTACTGCAAGGACCGATAAACGGACTAGGATTTTCGAACAATTTCCTGAATGAAAAACATGATTTCAAAGAAATATTCTTAGTAATGCTTTGACTGATTGCCCCGTAAATTTCAGTTGTTTACACCTTTGAAATGTCTGCTATCCATCTATAATGAAATTGATTTGATAAATATTGTTTAATAAAATTAAGAATGGAAATGGGGAATGTGCCAAAGAGACAACAACCCGACCATAGAAAAAAACAACAGCACAAGGTCACCAACAGGTCTTCAATGTAGCGAGAAATTCCCACACCCGGAGGCGTCCTTCAACTGGCCCCTAAACAAATATATACTAGTTCAGTGATAGTGAACGCCATACTAATTTCCAAATTGTACACAAGAAACTACAATTAAAATAATACAAGACTAACAAAGGCCAGAGGCTCCTGACTTGGGACAGGCGCAAAAATGCGGCGGGGTTAAACATGTTTGTGAGATTTCAACCCTCCCCTATACCTCTAGCCAATGTAGAAAAGTAAACGCATAACAATACGCACATTAAAATTCAGTTCAAGAGAAGTCCGAGTCTGATGTTAGAAGATGTAACCAAAGAAAATAAACAAAATGACAATAATACACAAATAACAACAGACTACTAGCAGTTAACTGACATGCCAGCTCCAGACTTCAATTAAACTGACTGAAAGATTATGATTTCATCATATGAACATCAGGCACAATCCTTCCCGTTAGGGGTTTAGTATCATACCATCATAACATATATGAGAAGAACATTACCCGTGTCATGCCAACAACTGGTTTTTGAATAAATGTGTTTAGTTCCGATGCAAAGACCCTATAAGTGAATCAACATTAACGCCAAAATATGCAATCTTTAATGACCTGACAACAGTATGGTAACTATATCCCTTCTTATTAAGTCTATTCAAAGGTTTTGTTAGTTTTTGAGGTGAATACTGACACTTTTGTGCTTTATAAAGAATATTTCCATAAAAAAATGGATGATAAATACCTGAACGTATGCATGTTGAGCTATATTTACGAATGATGTCCTTATACCGATGATAAAATTTAGTAAATGTTTTGACTAGTTTGTGATATCGAAAACCCTGGTGTAATAATTTTTTAGTAATACATAAATTTCTCTCGTTAAAATCTAAAACATTGTTACATACACGAGCGAATCGTACAAGTTGAGATATATAAACACCGTAAGATGGTGACAAGGGAACGTCACCATCTAAAAATGGATAATTAACGATAGGAAATGAAAAATCATTTATTTGCATTTATTTATTATTCATAAAGCTGCATTTATTTGGTTTTAAATAGATGTGATAAAACGGCGAATATGTGTCCCCCTTTGACAAAAAATCAGGAATTTTTATACAGCCTTTGATCTAACTTTTCAGATGATTTTTTTTTAAAGAAACACGTTTTCAAGCTAAGAATATTTTGCTTTTGATGTTATTTTCATACAGAAATATGAGTATACTTCAGAAAGATAAATACCTAAACATAAAGTGCAGAATACATGGAAACTTGTGGCGAAAATGAGCACCCCACTCTAAACACATTGTAAACCAAAAGGAACCTGGACAAGGAATTAAAGCTTAGACTGTCAGACAGTATAATTTTATCCAAGGCATAGATTACCTCAGCCGTATTTGGCATATTTTTTTAGAATTTTGAGTACTCAATGCTCTTCAACTTTGTACTTTTTTGGTTTTATACCTATGTTGATCTGAACGTCACTGATGAGTCTTATGTAGACAAAACGCGCGTCTGGCGTAATAAATTATAATCCTGGTAACTTTTTGATCACGTATGTTGAACGGTCAAGATAATTTGTTCATTCTGACCACGGAATGTTTCTGGGTTGATTTGTAGTCTGAAGATAAAGTCAATGATAATTACAAACGTGGTTTATCGATGTAAGTTAGATAACATTTATTGTGAATATTACTCGAATCCTTCTTTGTACAACATCTTTATGCACTGCACATTTAATTAACGTTGTTGTCTAGTACTAACGATAAGGAATTGCGTAGTTTATAAATTACCCGAAACCATAAGTACAAAATGTTGACATTTATCATGTCTAAACAGCACTCAATACTTAATGTATTATGTCCACAGTAAAGAGACAGAGTTATTGATAATATGTATTCATTTGTTTTTGTGTTTTCCGTTTAATAAAGCAATGTTCTTATAACTGCGATCTCCGACGTAGAACTATTTTTGTTTTCCTGCTTTAAAGTTACAATTAAAATTAGAAATTATAATAGCTATTACATTTGTACTTTATGAGTATTAATGTGTAAGTAAAAAATGGTAACAAGGCGATGATAATTGAAATGAACATATTCGAAAGATGTGGTATGATTGCCTATGAGACAACTGTCTACAAGAGACCAAAATGACAACTATAGGTCACCGTACGGCCTTCAACAATGAGACAATCCCATTCCGCATAGTCAGCTATAAAAGGCATTGAAATGACAATGTAAAACAATTGCCCTCTATATAAATAAAGTTACGCTTTTGTGTGAAACAATGGTATAATCCAGCTAAAAATTTCAGCAATGTTTAATTTGACGAAGTGTGTGTTTCTTGTCCATTCGTTTTTGATGTGTTTTGTCATTTGATTTTGCCATGTGATTAGGGTCTTTCCGATTTGATTTTCTTCTGATTTCAGTAATTTTATGATTTTACTTTTTTCTTGTAATATATAAGAACAAAATCAAATAAAAAATTTGAAAATAAAGTTGTGAACTCACAAAATGTTTAATGCAAGAATGTTTAAGTTGTTTACCATCTAAATATAATCATTTTGTCTGATGATTGCAGACCATATCATCACTAATTCCATATGATACAACAAAGAACGGTTGCATTGCCGATATTCATTATTACATAAACTGTTGTATTAGATACTATAATGCACATTTTCTATTTTCAATGGATAACTTGCCACTTGTGGAAAACTGGCACTGGCTCTGTAGGAATTTGGTAAAACTAAGATTTAAATCATTGCACTGATATAAAATGGTTTTGTGATCGAAGACAAAAATATTGTAAGAATGTTTTATTTCCTTATTAATGATCTAGACTCCCGTTGTTTTGCACCTTCAAGCCTTCCGATGTCTAAGAGTCAGAAATCATGTTCGGGTACGTAAGTAACGATTTTATTTTGAACATTTATACTTTCTTGTGGATCATTAAATTCTTTCTATATCTGATTCAATGGAAATATTATGCCGACATGTACCCAAAGGAATAAACCTGTTCTGCGACTTTCTTTTACAGTCTGTAAGTCCAATCTATTCAACTTGATCAATGATTTTCTTATTTGTTTTTTTTAAAACTCCGTCTCAGGTCAATATCAACGTGCGTATGTCTTACTTTCGATTTCATTAAGATTTAAATGAATAAAGCATGTTATCGTATATTGTTTTGTCTTAATCCAAACTAGCATCAAATTCAATGATTTAGAGCTAACGAGTCTGCCAGTCAGAGAAATGAGATCTGTCTTTTTTTCAAGAAAATCTAGAAAAAAGAGGTATTGATAACTTTTAATTAAATCGAAAGTGTGGAAAAACACCTGTCCCGATTGATTAATCGGCGGGGAAAATCAACTACTAAAGACTATGTTTGTTCATCGACTATAGCATTCAAATGGGATAGGGTGAACACCCGAATTATAAGACATCGGAAAGTTACAGGGTTATACATTTTCTTTTTAAGAATACAAAACGTTTTGTTGGTTAAGTAAATCAAGTCAGTGTATTTTGTTAGTATAAGACTCATGAAAGTTAATACATACTTGTCATTAGCTGATTGCGAGCTTTTGCCTATAAACGTATGTTGTGGTTTTACTTGATATCACTCAAACATAAAGGGGTTAGTCACACTTGCCTTATACTTGTGTCACCTACATGAAGCCGGAAGTTGTTTTAAAACTTTCCTGAATCTGAATATCAAAAACTCAAATGGTTATATTTTTATTTTAAACTTTTGTCACAATATTTACAATTAAAAATGTTACTGCGCGCTACATGTATAAAAAAAGAAGGTGTGGTAAAATTGCCAATGAGACAACTCTCCACAAGAGACCATAGGACGCAGACATTAACAACTGTAGGTCTCCGTACGGCCTTTAGTTAATGTTTAGGGGTTTTTTTCGGGGTTTTTTTCGTTTTTTTCTTTTTGTAAAATCCTGCACGAGATTTCATCTTACCTGAAACGAGTTAATTTGTATCTGAAAAGCAATAAATAACTTAAGTTCCTATAAAAGTTTGGAATTGTTTTAGAATGTTTTTCTAACATATATGCATATTATACATGTATAAATGAATTGATTCTCTAGCTGAATGTATCTTCTCTATAAAAATGTTCCTTTACGGTCCAATTCCAAATTGTACTCTGCGCTATCGAAATACTTTACCATCGTTACGTTTTGAGAAATTTACAGTCGATTAACGAAATTTAATTGATTTCCGGAAATAACTGTCTAAATGTCGTCGCGACATATATAGAATATATATGCCTATAGGACAGTAAAATTCCGTATATTTAAAATTTATTAGAAATATTGTTTTTATTTATTTTTTCTTAACTTTTGTTTTTAAGCATCTGAGACAGCATGAGGAACATAACATCGAAAACCAAAGACATAAAAGTGGTCACATGGGCATTTTGTACTGAATATTTATTGCATCACGTATAAGTAAATTGATTGTCTTTTTTGTTGTTGACAACACCTACATATTGTACTAAACTATTTAATTTTCTGCAAAATACCAATTAATTTGTCAGTGATTTACTGGAACACAACTATAGATTCAATAACAAGAAGACATTTTTCAACAAGTACATAATTTCCACATCTCCTGATTTAAAATCCCATAATTACTCTACTACGTCGTCAATATATTTATTTTCGATTTACGGAGAAAGTAAATTCGAGTGACATATCAATTTTATTAAATGTCTGAGAATCTGATTTAGAGTTGTGATATAAAAACAACATTTATATGAAGATTGGAACTGAAAACACATTACTTCTGATCTGTGAAATGTCGGAGAATACTTCTGGTGATGAACATTTTTGTTTCTTCTTTAAAAGCCATATTTAATTTAAATTAATGATCAACACGTATTAGATAGGATGCAGACGCTTTAAATGTTGATGTCTTTTTATCATTAGTTAGAAAGGTTATTATGCGAGGTGCAAAGAAATAGAAAAAACCCACAAACTAATCGGTCTGCACTTCAACTTCGTACTTTATTTGGCCTTTTTAACTTTTTTGGATTCGAGCGTCACTGATGAGTCTTTTGTAGACGAAACGCGCGTCTGGCGTATACTAAATTTAGTCCTGGTATCTATGATAAGTTTATTCACACCTATGAATCCTCAATTTCAAACACTGATGTGGACATATCTTACATTTCAGGGCAAGGGAAAATAAAGTAGTTTTCAAATCAACCTTAATTGAAATAGCAGCTGTAATGTAGGCATGAGAATCCCAATGGATAGTCAAACTCAAACAACAGTACACTCAACACAACATGGAAAATAAAGACTGAGCAACAGGAACCTGCTTATGAAAGGGTAGGAAAGTATAAACCAGCCAAGAAAGATAGAAATTTTAATCGGGTTGCATTTGATTCTAAAGTCATTATATATATATATATATCTGTACTATTGATGCTATCTAGGAAAGTTCATATAATTCAATTAAATGAATATTAATATTTCTTCTAAAATATATTGAAATTATTGATAATATTTTTCGAGAATTTGTTTGTTTTCTAAATTGTTTACCATTTCTCAGATACTACAATTAATACAATGTAGTTTGTGTACATCGCAGTATATTGATCTTTTGAATCGTATCTAAGTATTTAGTACAGATTGCACTATCGTAAAATTGTAAACAATACAATTTTACATAGGAACTCCTGTACGGCTAAAATTGTACTACTTTTCTTATGAAGTTTCGTAAAAATTATATCCTAGAATGTTAAGTTGATATGCACTACTACATCTATTTTATTCAAAGGTCAAAACATATTTTCAACAAGTGTATGCCACAAACTTTTAAGAGTTAGAACTTGTACTTCGACTCCCTTTAATCTAAGTCTTCCTGAACAAGTTATCTCTTAATGCAATGAAACATAAAGATCATATCTTGGCACCAGTACGTAAACAATACAAAAAATCTTTTGAATATTATATATCTCCCAAACGAAGCATGGTTTGGGAACAGCTATGCAAAGTGTAACATAAAAGGAAGAAAGTTTCTCTCTTATAAATTACAATTGACGTTTAGCCAATGGAGAGTGGTTGTCGTCTGTGTATGTAGTTTATACGTGTTTCTCATTTCGTTTTTTATATAGATTAGACCGTTAGTTTTCCCGTTTGAAAGGTTTTACACTGGAATTTTTTTGGGGCCTTTTATAGATTTCTGTTTGGTGTGAGCCAAGGCTCTGTGTTGAATGCCTTTCCTTTACCTATCATGGTTTACTTTTATAAATTGTTACTTAGATTGAGAGTTGTCTTATTAGCACTCATACCACATCTTCCTATAGGATCTATTAATTAATCAAAATTTATGACGAAGAGTAAATATTAGGTATTGCCTTCTTATGTATAAATAGTTATCAAAAAAGTACCAGGATTATAAATTTATACGCCAGACGCGTATAAACATTTTCTTTTAAATAAATCTTTATTTTTATCCTTTTTATATAGAATCTTTATTGAATCCATTTTACATAAATCTATATTTTATTCTTTTATCGTTTGACTTCCCCCGAGTTTTTTTCTGACTTTTTCTAACTATAAATTCAACTTTAACTTACTCCTCCGAATGTCAAAAGTGAAACAAATCGCTTTAAACCTCATCATTCTAGTCATAATGTGCATTTATTTTGATAAATTGCTCGCCTACCGTGCACAGTTTAATGGAAAAATCTCGTGATTTCTCCATTTAATTTAATTCACTTCTTTGAATATTCCGCAGATTTAATTTTCGATCACATTAAACTCGAATTAATGTTTGCCTCTGTACAATTTATACTGATTTGTAATCAGCTGTATTTAAGGATTTGTTTTTCTTCAAATATAAAAGCCATCTTCTCCGTCAAATGAATGTTCTTTGAGTTAAGAAATTTGATCATCCGAACAAATAACTTATCTTAAATTTGCAAAACAAATTCCACATTTAACAAAACGAATGTTCTTAAAGTCATAGAAATGTGATTATTCAAACAAATAACTTTTCTAATTTTTTCACTTGATATTCTGTGAGGAACAAAACAAAGTGTTACTGTAGAAAATTCAACCATATTTTATGATATTAAAAGAAATATACAAACACGATAGAGATGTTTACATATTTAAACGTTTGACTCGATTATGTTTCAAAGCATCAAAAGTATTGCATGTACTGGATAGTCGTACTGAAATTAAATTACTGATCAGGAATGGAGAAGTACAGAAAACCAAATGTAATATACAAAAATAGGAAGATGTGAAATGGTTGTCAATGAGATAACTCTCTACCAGAAGCATTTCAAAAACCTTTGCATATGGAGATTTTTAATACGATGCCACGGTTCATTTAGGTATAACACCATTAATTCATGGCTCCCCAAACAGAAAAATAAATGAACAAATTGCTTTCAAATCATAAACAAATCAGAATTTTCCAAATTCCCTAAAACTGATTTCTTTGCGATTTCTTTCTATTGTATGATTTGTAAGCAATTTGTTTCTGTTTTAGTGTGATTTCTTTATAATTTGTTTACTTAGAATATCGTATGAAATGATTTGAAAGAGATTTATTAACTTTGTAAGCTAGAATGGTGTGATTTCATTATGATTTGTTAACTTAGATTATCATATGAAATGATTTGAAAATGATTTGTCAACTTAGAATATCATATGAAATGATTTGAAAATGATTTTTTAACTTTGTTAGCTATCATGGTGTGATTCATTGATGATTTGCTACGATGAATAAAATGTTAATGCATTCCAATTTTCTTTGTTTATCTATCTCTCTAACTTCCGGTTGAGGTCAAATTCAAATTTCAAATACTGTTCTATATTAACTGAACAAAGAAGGTTGCAAGATGAGGAGTTTTATTCAGTCTATGAAAGATAACGGTGGTAAGGAATCTCTTTATTTATAATTTCACATATTCAACTAATACTATTCAAACGTTAACCATTAAAATTTAGAAACTGTGCATTCCAGTGTCTCATTGTAATAACATGATAATTTTGTACTGTAAGGATTAATTTTCAAAATAAAAATGTGTAAACAGATCGAAACATTCATTTAAAGACTGGCTTCTAGAGCCAGCAGACATAATACACTGGCAAGTTTAATGTTTTAATTGTGCATGATGTTTACTGACCAGGTCCCGGGCAAAATGGGCAAAGCTATATTACAATGTAGCAGATTTGGACCAAGACTTAGAGCCAGCACCTATTCGACATCATTCTACTAAGTACACGTGGTTGCCCATGTTTTTTTTCAAATTTCGTTATAGTCAAATTCGGGAGAGAACTAAGATAAACTTACACAGAGTGAACAATTCGTCCCCACTGCAACCAAAGAAAGTATTCCTTTTTACAATTAGAGGAGTAGCTATTTAAGGTAAAATGAAGACAATTGCGCTTTAAAGTTTAGTGGTTTCAGGGGCAGAACATATGTTTGATCTGGATGTGAATGATTTAATCTGTGAATTGTTGATTGATGCCAATTTATTTACGATATGCTTATGATTTGCTTAAGGTAGGAGTATATGATTTACTTCTGATTTGTTCAAGATTTGATAACAATTTGTTTATAATTTCTTAATAATTTGAAAACAATTTGTTTATGATTTGCTTGAGGTAGGAATATGATTTACTTCTAATTTGTTAAAGATTTGATAACAATTTCTTTACAATTTCTTTACGATTTGAAAACAATTTGTTTTTGATTTGCTTGAAGTAGGAAAGCAATTACCTCTGATTTGTTAATGATTTCAAAATTATTTCTTGACAATTTGTTTATGATTTGCTTATGAATTGTAAGCAATTTGTTTGTGATTTGTTATTGTGATTTTTTAGCTCATTTGCATGTGAAATTTTATCACTTTCGAATCACAAAGGAATCATACGATTTGTTTATCATTTGTTAGCATGATTTGTTCCTCAATTATTTATTTTTTTGGGTCCATTGCTTTCTATGTTAAAATCTGCAATTTTAATTATTAATGGCTACTTTGTCTTAAGTTCAAATAAAGTGGCAGCTATTTCAAGTCAGAACTGTACCTTATCCTGACTAGTGCTGAAAAAATCGAAATACTTTTATTTGCATATTAGAGCGAACTTATTCCCGGAAGTTTGATAGTACAAAAACAGGAACTTCTTGTCTGAAGATCAGGCCAAATGTGCCCTCCTAGCAAATTTTCATATACTTCTTTATTATTCAAATTAATCTTTCAACAAGGGTTCTACATTGATCCCAAGTCCCCAAGCTTTCATTTGATACCAACACTACCCAAATATACCCGCTATTGACAAAGATACAACTATGCGTAGGAACTATTTGTTTTAAATATGTACTACTTTCTTGTATTATCTTTCCGACCGGCCTGAATTAGTGGTTCTATATATACCTTTATTCAATAAATAGATAGGAAGATGTGGTATGAGTGCTATGATGAGACACCTCTTTATCCAAATCAAAATTTGTAAGGGAGAAACCATTATAGGTCACAGTACGGTCTTCAACACGGAGCATTGGCTCACACCAAACAGCAAGTTACTAAGGGCTCATAAATGATAGTGTAAAACCATTCAAACGGGAAAACAAACGGTCTAATCTGAGTAAAATAACGAGAAACTCTTATTAACCACTTCACTACTGAACATCAGGTTCCTGACTTAAATGTGTATTACTCCAGGAAATGATAATCGAGGCTAATGTATTATGAAACAGTTTTTTTTATGGTAGACATTTGACTGGTTTTTTTTACATTTATTCACAGCTTGTATTAGCTATGGACATCTTAGGGGTTGACATGACGTATGAACACATATCTCTTGTTGAAGACTGAATGTTTTACTTTAGATTTATTTTTGTTTGTCGATAAGTCTCTGTATACCCAACAGACAAAGATTTGGATAGTAAATTTAGATGTAACTGTAGAATTCTGTTTAAACGGGTTATCACATCATAAATTTTACGATGATATTGTTTATAAGGCCTGTAAATTTAGATACGATTCTTGTAAACTCGTCATTTGAATAAACTTGTTCATGAATGTTTTCAATTTAACACCGAATTGAAATATTTTTGCATTGATATCATTGATCCTATCATTGTTTTTGTTGTTTGGTTAATTACAATATAACAAAAGATATATTGCTTTATACGTCATTTGTACGTACAGTTATAAATACTCATAATCCTTCATCCTATCGATATCATTATCTTATATTTTGGCATTGTACAAGGTAATGTGATTCTCGAACTGTTTGTAACGTCCTTACCCTTTATCCGTTGGATGTAAATGAAACATTAGCGATCATTAATCTTGGAAAATATTATCTATTTATTAGTCCTGAAGAGAGGCGAAAGATACCAAAGGGACATTCAAACCCATAAGCCGAAAATAAAATGTCATGGCTACAAAAAAAAACCAGACAAACAATAATACTCAAAACAAAACATAGTTAACTAAAACTGAGCAACACTAATCCTGTACAAAAACTAGGGGTATGTTCATCATGTTCTGCGTATTGTTCCCGTCATGTTGCTTATGTTAGCACAAACCCAGTAATAAGTCAAATTCGGTAGGTCAAATACGGAGAAAAGGGGGCGGGATTGTACTTACGAAATTTTGGAACTTTATAATGTGCTTATGGACTATTTTTCAGTAACGATGAGTATTATACACCTATTTTGAGTGATTTGTGTCAATTGTTTTTATGTTTTTTTGGTTTATTTTTGATTAATTGAGTTGCGACATTTGCAACTGTTGTTCACAGTTTATAGCACACCTGTCTTCATTATTTGAACTCACGTGACTCTTTTACACGACAATCAACTAAAATTCACATAATACTAAAGTCAGTTGAAATATGATTCCTAATTTAAATATAAAACATATAAAAACAGCAACAGGTTAGAGACGTTCTATATTTTTCATTTCTGGACAGGTAAATATAAAACAAGAAGATGTGGTATGATTGCCAATGAGACAACTGTCCACAAGAGACCAAAATGACACAGAAATCAACAACTGTATGTCACCGTACGGCCTTAAGTTAATGTTTAGGTTGTTTTTCTTTTCTTTTTTTTTCGTTTTTTTCTTTTTGTAAAATCCTGCACGAGATTTCATCATTAACAACTATAGGTCACCGTACGGCCTTCAACAATGAGCAAAGCCCATACCGCATAGTCAGCTACAAAAGGCCCCGATAAGACAATGTTAATCAATTCAAACGAGAAAACTAACGGCATTATTTATATGAAGAAAACAAAAATTTAAAAAACGAAAAACAAATATGTAACACATAAACAAACGACAACCACTGAATTACAGGCTCATGACTTGGGACAGGCATATACATAAATAATGTGGCGGGGTTAAACATGTTAGCGGGATCAACCTTTTTTTGCTGTTCTTTTCTGATAATAATGCTTAATATTCTGACTTATGCTATATGTGTAGTATCGTTTGTAATTATTCTGTGGTTAATATGTTGAAATGTACTATTATATTATTTATTTATGTATTTTTCTGTCCTGAATGTTTATGCATTTATTTGTAATGTAATGTAATCTTGTCATGTAATGTTGTCATTCTAGCAGTATTTTTAACCTTGCCATTAAGCGCTAGGTTTGGCTAGCAATAAAGCCAGGTTCTTAAAATGTCATGTACCAAGTCAGGAATATGACAGTTGTTATTGAATAGTTGTGTCTATGTATGTTGCAATGGTGTTTCTGTTGTTCCGTTGTTTCCCTCTTATAGTTGATTTGTTTCCCTTGGTTTTAGTTTGTTTTCTCTCAATTGATTTATGACTTTTTAACAGTGGTTTACTACTGCTGCCTTTATTTAAGATATATCATTTTTTGCATGTATATTTTGTTATTCAGTCGATTCAAAAAAACAAACACTGGAGCTTGTGTTCATGTAGAATCTTAAACACCAAATTTGAATAAATCTTTAATTGAACAATTGGAGAAAAAAAAATTTGAACAATTAACGTCGGACGTCCCCAATCAAGCAGGAACTGCTTACCATTTTTAGAGGACTTAAGTTCAACTCCGGTTAGCGGTGAAGGGTTTTTTGTTCCTTAACCATTGGTTTTCTGTTTAGTGACAAAGGGACTGTTGATTATCTCTTTAGCAATTTTTATTGTGACTGCGGTGTAATTATTCGACTTGGAATATTTTAATAGTCCCTTGATTTAATCTCCACTTTTTTTGTATATGAAATGTACATTTTTATTTTAGCATCTTTAAATTTTATTCGAACAATCCAAATTCTACTAGACTGATTCAGCACGGTTTCATTATACAAATGTTATAGTTTTAAAAAGAGTTAAAATAAATTCCTTCAAAGTATCAAAATTCAAATATTTCTATCTATGTGTTTTACCTAATAAAAACGACATGCCTGTCGTTTTTGAGCCACAGATACAGATATTTAAAAATTTTAGTCTTGCAGTTTGGTAAGTAGAGTGAGACCAATAACAAAAAATAACACGTTAGATGTTCCAACTGTAACTGCACTATTGTTAGCACCAGAATTTGGAACCATAGCATAAAGTCTGAGAGGCCCTCCACTTCCTTCCACAGTTTTCATCCCTGCTGCTGAGATAATTGATCCGCTAGGTGGAATTCTATCCAAGTTGGCAACGTTTTCCAAACCAGATATATTTTCTCGTGAAGTTAGAATATGTACTGGGAATGTTGTCGACTGTCCATAATCAAATGACGGAGCATCTGTTCCGATGAAAAGTATGTGTCTGTTAGATATAATCCAGGAAATTGTATCCTCGTGCCAACCTGGGTGATGAAAAGATGAAAGATCTGATATATTCTTCGTACCATAAACACTGTTTTTGTCAGGGTATTTTGCATCCCATCCCGAATTCATTATCAACATTGCTCCATCAGGTATTTGTCCATATTTTTCTTCCCATTCTTTTATATCATTTATTGATATTCGATAGTCCGGATTATTTCTCGCCTTTTCCTTGACATTGACAATGACCCCTGGACCTACCATTTTATTGATTGGTATTTGATGCATATTCCATCCGACTTTGTTAAAGTGACTTGGGGCATCCATATGGGTACCGACGTGTTCTGTCATCTTAAGTACGTTAGAATATACCCTGAAATAATAATAATATATAATAAGTATGTTAGAAAAAACTCTGAAATAATAATTAAATATCTTAAGTATGTTAGAAAATACCATGAAATTATAATAATATATATTAAGTATGTTCATGATGTTAGAAAATACCATGAAATAATAATAATATATATTATGGATGTTAGAAAATAACCTGAAATAATAGAAAAATATACTAAGTATGTTAGAAAATAACCTGAAATAATAACAAAATATATTAAGTATGTTAGAACAAACCATTAAATTGTAAAATCTATTTAGTATGTTAGAAAAAAGCAGGCATGATGACACTCATTAGTTTTGGCGAGATTATTTTTATTTAACCAATAAACAAAATAAGAGATAGTTTTATTCTCACAGTTTTAAGCCTGTATACTGTCCCTTGATTCTACCTCTAATAGTTATGTTAACATGTTACGGAAACGTTATGAAAAAGACCAAGTCGAGTCGCTCTTGTGTTTTTCTCTTGGAAGAGGATCATCCGTAGAAGCAATTTTACCGATACACAATAAACCGTTTGAGTTATCTTTCTTTTTATGAAATCTCCTGTTCGTTTTCTCGAAAACCTGATCCTTATTGGTAACAAGGAAGTAATTATTTACATAGGCGAACATGGTAGCCTTATTTGATCCTGCCTTTTCACTATCAAAGATCCATTAAAAAAAATTTCGAATGCTGAATTATCAACACCTTTGGGTGTAATTGCAATGGTCAAACACATATGGTGCCGCAGCTTTTTTGATAGAAAAATGACATTTTTTAAGGGTACTCAACGGTTCCGGAATTTTCGAAATAGTATGAATGAAGAGCACCCCTTGCTTAATTTGGCACAGAAAATGTTGCTTGTCTTAGAGAGTTTTGAATTCTCTAAATTTCTCGCTATTTCTACACCAATGGCCAACACCCATTTCTCACTATTTCAATTTTAATTTCTAATTACCAAGGCAGCAGAAAATGAATTTACTTCTACCTATTATTATTTACTTCCTTTTAACCTATAACGAAGTAATTGTTTGCATAGGCGACAATTAATGGTTGCCTTCGGGTTGCTTTTTTTTTCACTATAAAAAAAATCTGTGATGAACAAAAAATAGAGTAATGTGTTAAAACTGCATTAAAAAAAAACACAAAGTCCGTGTGCTTGTTTTTGAAATACAAGCCATTGAACATTTGGCGTGAATTTGACATTGACACATTTTTCATTCAAAAACTATTTGAAAAATGACAAGGATTTTATAAAATATTTTAGAAATGTTTTTTTTCTTTCTTCAACTATATTGTCTTAAAGTGATAATAAGAAAAGTAGCGTTTTACCTGACCATATCCAACTATCTCCGTCATCACGTGACTTTTACACTTAAGTTATATAGATTCAAGATTCAATATTTTATTAAAGTCTCACCACTTATATAACATTATACATTCCAATAAACATATAAAACATTGCGTATAACATGAAATATTGGATAACATTTATAAAACATATTGTATATTAAAACTAACAGTAAAATATCATTAGCTTAAATACTAAAACATATACAAGTGCCATTCTATTAAGAATTATGAGAGACTAATATTAAAGGATTAATTATATACAAAATTTATACAATTTAAAACTACATATATTTAAGATGTAAAATATATCATCAGCTACATACAAATAAAAAATATCAGTAATGGCCGATTGATTATCAATGAAAGTGAACGGGGTACATAGATAAAACAGTCATAACTTTTTTGTTATTAATTATATTTTCCCTACCAACCCCGCGTTTTACAGTTAATATGTTTTTACAATTAAATATGTTTTAAGTTTCAGTTCAGAAATATGATTTCGTGCTTCGAAATTAGTTTGAAAATTGAGGTGACATAGCCACACAGCCTCCGTTGACATCTGCGTTAAAACTCGATAAAATTGCAATGGGACCTTTTTGTAAAATCAATTTTCTCAACTAATTTATTGTTACTTATATCCTACCAACCCCTAAAAAGATCGACAACATATTCATTTAAATGAAATCGCACACCATATCAGTTCAGGTATTTAACTTTTTGCTTCGAATTTGGTTGAAAAGTTCATATTTTGGCAGTTTTCAGAAATATTTTCAAAATGGCGGCCCTTGTTGAGGGTTCACAACGACACGACATGTCGGTATTAATTTAGCAATAAATCAAAAAGTAATATTTCAAAAATTTATCAAAGTGTGTCTTTTTGTACTTAAGAAATTTCTTTTTTCACATGTTCTTCAATATCTTTATTAGAAACAGTCTCTCACACTAAAAATAAAGATTTACATGCACCGACCATGCAGTTTACATGTACATTGTTAGCTTGGGGCGACATGGGAATATATATTTTTAAAGATTTGTACGATGAAAATCAAAAAATTGTTAAATGCATGTCTTTTTAATAATTGTCTTACCTTAATGCAGCATAAAATTAAACCTTGTTTCCCTCTGTTAAAGTGGATAAATGCCATTTGTTTTGATAAAATTTCGAAGTTACATATAACAAAATGGCGACCAAATAATTTTCAAAAGTAGACGATGTTCGACACTTATTTTGCACATGCAAATAATTCAATAAGATTTAACTGTTTGTATTACAATTAAATATGACAGGTAACTCGTATGATAATCAAGGATAAAGGTAGATTGTAGAGATATTAATTAAGCCATCAACGTGATCAAAGAAAACAAACATGGCAACGTGGCCTAATCACGATGAAGTTTTGACAAGACCTTATATATGTATTGTCCATTTGACTTCTATATATTTGCAGAAAATAATTCTTAAAAATTCATTTTTATAAATTAATAATTTTTTCTTCGATGTATGTTAATATATGATATATACGAACTCTGACAATCAATTTTATAATTTTTGGTCAATAATTAAAAAAGTTTCCCATTAGGTCTCTATGTTAATTTTATTTTTTGAAATGTTGATTACCTGATAGAGTAAGTATAAGTAGTGTAACGGCCTTCCAACCAAAACAAAAACAAAATACATGTGATTTTAATGTTTGTTTATTTGTACCATGTGATTATGTATATTTACATATTAAGATGACCTCTTCTGACCATCAAACAAACTTAGATTCCATGTCATGTTATTGTAATAATTGTTATATATATATATGATAGGAAAATGCAATTTCCATTTTCTGTTTAAAAAAATATTAGATATAATAGTATAAACTATTATAAAATAGTACTTTATAGGCAAAGGATATGAAAATGAATATTGTTTTTATGTTAGTGGAAATGAGTTATGACAGAATTTACCAACTATACAACTTTTTTTTTATTTTCCTAAATTGTTTGCCTCCAAGATGTGCATTTTGCACATTAATAAATAACTGAATGTATATTAACTTTAGTCTGGTTTTTTTTAATTATCTTTTCAGAGCCTCTTTGTTATATCTTTATTCTCATAAAGCCAATGTATTACATCGGTACAGAGATAACAAATACAACAATACATATTTACAATATGTACAAAACAAGCGAGAGAGGTTACAAAAGTTACAAGCCAGGAGTACAAACACTAGTATTTATATTTTTTATAAAAGAACAAAGCTTCTTCAGAACTGGTTTTCTTGTACTTGACATAAGTTCAGAGAATTTAACTGTATTTTGCCGTTTTGTAAAATATGCAGTTAAGAACTCTTTGCGTTTTTTATGGAAAAAATTGCATTCAAATATAAAATGATATTCGTCACCTATTTGTCGATTGTTACATAGACTGCAAAAGCGGTTTTCTCTGATCACGTTTTGCCATCTTCCTGTTTCAATCGGCAGCTTAGTATTAGTCGTTCTAAATCGACAAAAAACAATAGCGTCTTTGAAGTCCAAAATATTAAAATATTCTTCGAATTCCAAGTTTTTCTTAAAAAATTTGTAGTTAATACCTTTTGGTGAATTTTGAATGAGGGAATTCCAGTTCTGAATATATTGATCTAGCAATCTCTGCTTTATAACAGTTTGTATTTGTTATTGCCCGCGTCACACTGTCCCGATTTTTACGCCGATGGCAACACGATTATGGAAATTTTCAAAATCGGGACTAATCGTATCCAGATCGGGCTATTCGTAGTTCCATCTTTAACCATCGTAGAACCATCGGCCACTTTTTCTAGCCTTCGGGGACAACGTCGGGAAAGGTTCTAAATTTTTTAACATGTTAAAAAATCTACGAAGGTGCGTCCGATGTTGAGGGTTCGTATTGAGTTCGTATCACCATCCTCACCATCGTAATGTCACCGGGAATGCATCTTTGAACATCGTATTGCATTCGTGTTTCCATCGTTTTCATCGGGCAGTTTTGACATTACGATGTCTACACGAATGAATCACGAAGCTACCCGAAGGTCTAACGATGGCAACACGACTTCGTGAAGACCTCGTAATCCCGTCGTGTTGCCATCGAATAAAAGTACGAAGGCGACAAGATGAAACTACGACGGCAATAAATCCAGCTAAATGTAAGTTAATTTTCGCGCTAAAATACATTTAAAGTGCCATGCGCGATATGCACTGGTCAGTCTAATACGACAGTTAAGAAAGACGTTCACAAAACATGGAGCTCATATCATATGATTCTATGAGAACAAGAAATGCGACAGCGTTGTTTCTATTAGTTCAAATGGAACAAGAAGAGCAGCTATTACAGGCTCAGGATTTACTTTTACATGTAAAATATTATTTTTTGTCAATTTTTCATATCAAGTAACATAATGAAAATCATAAACGTGCCTCGTACACCAACACTGCAAGTACACGTATATAGGGAAACCAACTTTTTCTTCATTATTCTGATTTTTTATGTATCGTCTGAGTTGTTGTCACACGAATGTTTACTCCATAACCATTTTGTTTGTTATATGTCATATTTTGCCGTATTTGTTGCTTTCCCGGCCACATCCTTCCTTTTGTCTATATTATTATGATATTCTCCTAGAAAGAGCTCTTTTTGAATAAAAGGGATCAACGAACCCATTACCTTACCTTTAAGATAGATCAGTAAACATGGGCATAATTATGGGTGATTATTCAGACTAGCGCACTCATTTTACAGTTCAAACAAGGCAATGCCGAGCGTGGCATCCCCTCGTATGTAACATATTGGGGACAAATATGGACACTATATTTGTATATGACACATGCAGAAAATGGTAAATTGAATATGCATATTTGATACATAAACTATTTTTTTAGAAATCAACCAAAACATTCAGTAACTGGAAATACCTTTAATATTGTCAATTTCCTGTGTATTATGCTATTTCAAGCTGTACACGACGTCTTTTAGACATCGTATGGCCATCGCGCCATCATCGTAATCCATCGTGTAGCCTTCGTAATCCATCGTGTAGTCTTCGTGATCCATCGTGTAGGTTTCGGCTGAGATATGAAGCTTAAATACCTGTCTTCGGTTAACCTTCGTATGTCCATCTTTTGCTATCGTATATAATTTCGGTACCATCGTATAGACTTCGTTGTTCATCGTACTTGCTTCGGTCACTTTTTGGTATTTTATCGAGATCGGCACCAACTTCGTACGAACTTACAATTTTCGCATTCGGGTGTCCATCGTATATAAAAATCGGGACAGTGTGACGCGGGCATATACAACTCCCATGCTAAAAGCATGAAAAGCTTTTGTATAGTAAGTTAACTTGTATAATGATATAAAATCAATAATCAAAACTATAAAGTGATGATCATTTTCATTGGTGTCCTTTAATATTCAAATCGGTATAGTCACATGGTACAAACAAACAAACATTAAAATCACATGTATGTTGTTTTTGTTTTGGTTGGAAGGCTGTTTCACTACTTAATATACTTACTCCATCAAGTAATCAACACTTCAAAAAATAAAATTAACATAGAGACCTAATGGGATTTTTTTTAATTATTGACCAAAAATTATGAAATTAATAGTCAGAGTTCGTATATATCATATATTAACATACATGAAGGAAAAAAATATTAATTAATAAAAATGAAATTTTAAGAATTATTTTCTGCAAATATATAGAAGTCAAATGGACAATATATATACGTATTATACGATTGTTTATGGAATCATGTTATTATAATATTTTATATTAACAAAAGGAAACCACGGATGGATGGTAACAAAGATGAAATATCTATCTATATATGGCAGCAGTCCGTTTTCGCCAATTACTGTTTTTCAGGGGTATCATTTGCGCCAAATTTTATTTTCAAAATGTATCATTTGCGCCAATAATCGGAACTCATTTGCGCCAATTTACCTGTACATATATCAATCATAAATATATTAATGATTAATAATTGTTCTTATTTTTGGCTTAAAAAGTATCATATGATCGGAGATATTTCACCATGAAGATGAGCATCTGGAGAGAAATGACTTGAAATGCAGTAGACAGTCCATGTACAGAGAGAGAAGAAAACGTAGGGCCAGCTGAAGGACACCTACGGGTGCGGGAATTCTCGCTACATTGAAGACCCATTGGTTGCCTTCGGCTGTTGTTTGCTCTATGGTCGGGTGGTTGTCGCTTTGACATATTCACCATTTCCTTTCTCAATTTTATGTATTGCTTTGCTGAATATTTGATATATGATATGTCAAAAGAGAAGAAAATATAAGCTTTTGCTGATTATGTTTTGCTTTGCTCCCACCATCCGTATGGGCGGAAACTCTATCTACCGCAAGACGTACTAGTAATGGAGCAGAAGCATTCCACGGGGAATTATTATGGACAATGAAGTGAAGTTACAAGCTACATGTTACTACATACATTCAATTAGGAAGTACCCATGCAGCAGCAGTAAGAAGAAAGTATGTCTCAGAAAAGGAAACATTTGCCGTGTAAACTGCCGTTTCCAAGTCCGAATAAAGGTGGGGGGAAATAATTTTTCTTCTAATTGGCGCAATCGTATGATTTATTTTTGGCGCAAATGATACCATGTAATTTTAAAACAGGTGGCGCAACCGTAGCATTGGAGAAAAAAGTTGTGGCGCAAAAGGACGCATTTTTGGCGCAAACGGATCTCTCCCCTATATATATATATGTTGAAATCATTACACGGGTAACCAGTTACTGTACATTTTACATAATCCTAATTAAACCAGTCACATACAGAGTTATCGAACCTAATTACGACTGGAATAGTTGCATATGATTTTTTTGAACGGCACCAAAACCGGAGAACTCCAAATATAAGGTAGGGTAAGAGAATATCCTAAGACATGTAAGACAAAAGGTTCAACTTTTCTCCGTTATGCTTTCCGTTAAATGTTTAAGTGTGTGTCGAGGGTCAAGGGTCGGGTTTAAAGAATTATTATTGAAATTTGAATTTGTTGGAATAGTTATTCATTAGTTTGTTAAACATTCAAGAAAAATAATGTTTTGTAAATTTAATGCGTACATGTACGAGACCCTTTTCTGGATTTAGCTCCCTAACGACCCAGCCAACAATATCAATGTAAAAATGAATATTATTTGATCAAAAGAGAAATAATTTTACTTAATTCATCTATGGTCAAAATATTTTTCTTAAATTTTCCGATGATAAATTTAAGAAAAGTATTTCCGAAACATTTTGTTTTGTATAGGTAAACATATTGAGCGATGTTAAGAAATAGAAATAAAATGTAAGTCACTATAAGTTTGGTACATTTAGTTTCATGTTTATCACATGTATGTTTTTTAATTGTAAGATTTTTCTAGGGTTAAAATAATTGACGACGTAAAAAAGAAAAAAAAAACAGAATCGCTAAACTTTTTAAAATCTTAAGAAATAAAGAACAGATATATAACGATCTATATGATTAAATGTTTTGAAATACTAAAAAGGTATTTGATTTGAATTATACTTACCAATGACCGTATTTTTTACTTCCTTTAAGTTCAATAACTTTTTCATATCCTGCCAATGTTGGATAGTATAGTGAATCTGGTCCCAGATTTCTGGTCAAGTCGACCAAATCATACGGAAATAACGGATTACAATGTAAACCAGTCGCGAAACATATCACAACAAATATTTTACATATGTCCATTTTTCTGAGAAAAGATCTTCTCTGTATATCTGAAAATAAGATATATAAACAAAACAAGCTGGGTTCATCAAACTCCTCCAAAAGATATAATATATAAACTGTCTTCGAATTATTGCAGAAAAATGCTAACTAAGCTTTCTTTTTATGTATGGTTATCTATTCTTAGTCTTCCCATCATGTTTCATTTGTTCGTTATAATACATGATATACAGTGCGAAGTGAACAGATCTGAGGTCAAGGTTCTCATAGATAAATTCCATCTGACTCCAATTTGTAAATTTTGTTTAGATTTTTATATAGTATTACCAGATTACATAGCATAAATTTCTTTATGTTCAGGTGGTTCATATCTCCTCTCAAAGAAATGGACAACTACAAATTAATCTTGCTTCCTGGGATAACTCAACTGTAAAAATAGAGAGGAAAGAAATGTAAAAATTTATGAAATAAGAAAAAAATGTGAAAAGAACGAACTGTTTTAACTTACGTTTTTATTTATGTTTACTTGGTTACGAGTTATACTGCATTGATCATGTTGATATGTGACTCTATAAGTCGCTCTGCGTTGTGTTTTTTTCTTCATGCAAAGTCAATCGGGCATAAAACGTACATGATTATGTATGTTCATGCCTACCCAAAGTCATCAGCTTGTTATTCAGTGATTGTCGTTTGTCACTGTATATCATATTTGCTTTTCGCTCATTATTTTTTGTACAGCAATCAGGCCATAAGTTTTCTCGACGTTTGAATTGCTTTACATTTGTCATTCGGGGCTTTTATAGCTGATTATGCGGTATAAGGCTTTTACTCATTGTTGGAGACCGTACGGTAACATATAGTTGTTAATGTCTGTGTCATTTGGTCCCCTGTGAGTTATCTCATACCACATCTTCTATTTTTGTATTTAAATGCAGGAATCAGAAACTTAACAGAGCGATGACCATTTTACCTGACCGACGACTCTATAACATTAGGGGGCAACCATTAAACTTCAAAGGGGGTATGGCTTTTGTCGGAGTTTGCGTTAATTTTCGATGATATTTTGAAATCTAGTGTGTTCAAGACTTTCAAGTAGGAAGTTTGACATTATTTCAGGATATTGCACGTAAAGAATGCGTAGTGACAACATATTTTTAGTGACAAAATAGTGGACGTAGATAATGTATATAGATAATGTACGTAGATAAAACTCAATTGTATTCAGTTTTTCATCACTATAAAATTCAAATCATTTTTTTATTTTTAATTTAACATTATAAATCTGGTTTCAGATTGTGTTGAGTTTCTTTTCGTAATCTGCTTGAACAGAATATTCATTTTCATCATGGTGTTAGGGATCAGAGTATTATTATCTTTCATCAGATGGTCCATCAACATGTTTACTAATAAATTGGTAATGATGTATTGGTAAGATTACAGCATGCACATATCTTTACCGAGAACGTAGTTGTTTCGTGCAAATATTAATACAGCATCCGATGTCTATTACACGCATTAACAATTTTCGGTTAGTCAAAATACTGGCGAATCGCCCTCTTCTTCTTGACAATCAACTAGGTCGTTATGTTTGTAAACTGCAGATTGTAGAGTGCTTTGTTTACATATATATATAATTATATATACCAAAACATGATGTAATTGGTTCACATGAATGCATGAAATTAGTCACAAATAAATAGAATAACAAACTGTACTTTTTTCAAGTTGCTTACTTCGTGTGATGGAAAGACTATTCCATTCCGATCTTACAAAAATATGGTAAAGCAATTATGATCTTGTTACTAAGTATCTGTTTAAAATGCAAGTTCTGCATCTCAGGATCCATCAAATTTTAAGAATCACTGTATCCAAACATTCAATATGATTTAGTATCCAGTAACATATAGTTTTAATTAGCTTTTCATCTTGTTATTTATTTTCAATTTGGTAGTGACAACGCGTTGATTTTTATTTATACTTTTTTTCTCTCTTAAAAGTAATTTATTCATTTTATTTTGAAGTTTTCTTTGAATTGTTTTGAAATAAAAGTTGGGTCAAATTCTATAAATCTTACGTCTGCAATAATTTTCAATGCTATTTTAAAACCCAGTGTATGTAAATGTGGACTTTCAAGGAGTAATTTTGGCTTTATTTTAGAATATTGCACGACATACATGTATATGCGTAGCGATAACATATATTGAATGACAAAACGAGATACGTAGATAACCATGGCATTGAAGTGCCCTCTGTATTTTGCAGTTCAACTTCATATAAAAAAGGGAGGGAGGGGTGTTTTTTTTTACCTACAAAAAAATCTAATTAACAATTTGATAAAAAAAAATTGTAGTCCGGCAGATGAAAAAAAATTATGGTTGCCCCCTAAGTAGAAGCATATGGCATATTCAGTGGTAGGGGTATTGTGCTTCACATTTGCAGACTTCTACCAAAGTATTCAAATCAGATGTCACAGTAATGATGATCGAATTATTTATGATTTAACGTATTGACCAAGAATGGGTCTCTTTAAGGAACTACTTCCATGTCAGTTGGATATATTTCTCTCTTATTTGTCCTCGGTCATAGCCGTGATATAAGAAAACTAAATAATGTATTCATAGATCAAAGAATGAATTAACTATATGTAGACCTCTGAATTACTTTGTGTGTGTCCTGACCTTGGCGTAATCCATAGCTTTCGAAAACAAAACAACATAAGAGGTGCACTGTGAGCGTTTATTTTCATCTTTTTTTGCTCATCAGAAAAAGTATCGTTGAAGGAAAAGAAACAGGGGTCAAGTTCTGAAATTTCGTGAACGAAATTGTATCGAGATTATTATATGCGGGATGATTGTTAATGAGACAACTATTCACCAAAGTTCAAATGAAGGGGATGTAAACAATTATAGGCAACCGTACGATCTTCAACAATGATAAAGACCTATACCGTATAGTTGGCCATGAAAGAACCCAATATGAAAATATGAAACCATTCAATAATGAATTGATAAAACTAACGGCCTAATGTATAGAAAAACTATTTACGAAAAACAAATATGGCGGGAATGAACCAACGACACCCACTGAATTACAGGCTACTGACTTTGGACAGACCCTCAAAGAATGTGGCGGGGTTACACATGTTTATGAGCGCTCAATTTTCCCGTAACCTGTGACAGAGGTGTAACCGCACAACAAAAGATAGTACTTGCAGTTACTAAAAGCTAGGTCAAAGCCAATAACAACTTATAAAAATAGTCCCGTATCTAATATAAAAAAGAAGATGTGGTATGATTGCCAATGAGACAACTATCCACAAAAGACCAAAATGAAACAGACATTAACAACTATAGGTCACCGTATGGCCTTCAATAATGAGCAAAACCCATACCACATAGTCAGCTATAATAGGCCCCGATAAGACGATGTAAAACAATTCAAACGAGAAAACTAACGGCCTCATTTATGTAAAAAAAAAATGAACGAAAAAAGACTAAATCATCCAATGGATTTAGAATAAAGGCGACATTAACATTAAATAAGATGACCACCTGCAATGTCAAAAGATAAGTATCAACAGGTTAGTGTGAAAGTACACAAAGAACATCACAGTCCAAACAAGGAAAATTATTAACAACAGGAAAAGAAATAACATTATTTTGTCGAGAAAAAAAAATGTGTGTTTCGAGTATAATACTGAATTGATTCACTGAGTGTGGTTTGATTAACGCCAATAGTTATTAAACAGGTGTGAATAAACTTTGACATTTAAAAATTTCATATTCTTCTCGGCTGATTATTACGTCGTAACACTTAATCCATTGGTTGTGTACTGGTTGATATAATTTTATCGAAATTTGGCGTATGATGTGTGCTGATTGATTTTGTTTGGGTTTTTTTTTGTAATTGGATTTGAAGTGGCTTTTTTTTATTATTAATTGTGAGAACTCTTATATAGAAACTTTTGTCATTTTGTAAGCTTGGTTTTGTTTGCTTTTTGTTTGTATTTTTTTTTATGCAGGGAAGGGGGTATGTTTTGTGTCGAACTGATTTGGTAAAACTGTTTCAAAGTTAATTTCTATATTTATTGTGTTGTTATATTCCTTCCCAAGAGTAAGAGATGGGCATAGCGCTCGTAAATACGTTACAGTTTGCCTGCGTATTACAAGTTTGAATTTTCCCTCGGTATCTTCCGTCTGTCTTCTAAATAGTTTGAGTTTGCATAGAAAATGTCTACGCAGGGAACTATTCAGAAACCATAATATCATTGGCGCAAGAATGACTGAACAAGCCAGTCCTCAAGTAAAACACCAGCATTACAGTTAACAATTATTTGTCTTGGAACACAAATTCTAACTTGAACTTTAACTTTTCATGATAAACTTTATACCAATTTTTAAATCAATATCGTCCAACAAAACTAAAAAAAGTGCGGTAAAATGACCATAACTCTACACAAAATCACCAGACCGTAACGAAATTCTACTCGTTATGATAAAACTATAGACCACAAAATCAATATATTCAAGCATAAGGACAAAAAGTGCTGAAAACTGATTATTTGAGTGAATTATTCTACGTCCAAGGACAATAACTCTACACAAAATCACCAGACCGTAACACAATTCTAACTTGGTCTCTGTTGCTTGTCATGATAAAACTATATACCAATTTTCTAATCAATATCTTCAAGTTCGACCAAAAAAAGTGTAGAAAACTTATTTACCGGACTGACGAATGGACAGTCAGACAGGCAGAAAGACAGACGGACAGAGTGCAAACCAAAAGTCCCATTCGACTTCATCGTTAAGGGACTAATAAATAGAGAATGTGTCCAAAGGACACAGATGATGCCCCCGCTCGCCTATAATGTTATAAAGAGGTATAATTTAAGAAAAGAAAGGTGACGACACGCAAATTCGGACTTCATTTGAGTTTTGTGGCAATAAGCATTATGTATATGTTTCATAACATTTGGTTGAGGCAAAATTAAGTTAAGGAAAGGAAACGAAACATTTTTAAACATTTTTTTATTTGTAAAAGGGTAAAGCTCTAGAACATTAAAAGTGACGCCACCCTAATTCAAACTTGACCTGTATTTTGAGGTAATATTATTTATAAGCATTGTAAAAAAGGTTCTTAATATTTGGTTGAGATTAATTAATTTTAACAAACGGAAAGATATACAGCCAGACAGGGGTAACACCTAATGCCCTCTCCGCTGCAAAGGGGGGAGGCATTAATTTTAATTTTAATTACATGGACCAGGATATCAATATCATTGTGAATGATATATCATCAATTCATTTTTAGGCTTTTACAATTATTATAAACAACAAGAATGTGTCCCTAGTACACTGATGCCCCATTTGCACTATCATTTTCTATGTTGAGTGGACCGTGAAAATGGAGTAAAAATTCTAATTTGGCATTAAAATTAGAAATATCATATCAGAGGGAACATGTGTACTAAGTTTCAAGTAGATTTGACTTCAACTTCACCAAAAACTTCCTCGACCAAAAACTTTAACCTGAAGCGGGACAGACGAACGAACAAACGGACGCACAGACCAGAAAACATAATGCCCATACATTGTAAATGGGGCTTAAAAAGAACGGCAAAAATTAACAATAAAAAATCTAAAAATACACTCACATTTATTATGATTCACTATGACAAATGTACATATAATAATCATTCAACATTCAAAACAAGAAAATAAGGTTGTTTCAGTAAGTCAGCAGTATATGGTAAATGAAACACAACATACTAAGAATAAAAAATGGCGGATGCTTGCTAGAGCCACTTGTGCTCTCTCCCTGTGGAATCAAAGCGATGACTCGGGCTGGGCATCCACTTCCATCTTCAGTTTTCATAGCTCCTATTGAAATTATAGCCCCACTGACCGGTATTCTGTCTAAATAACCTACGTTTTCCAAACCGCATATGTTTTCGGAACTGATCAGAACGTGAACAGGAAATTTCCTACTCTGACCGTAATCCAAAGATGGGGAATCTACACCAAGTACGTGTATTGTACGGTGTGCCACCATCCAGGCGACAGTATCCTCGTGCCAAGATGGAAAGTGAAAAGTCTTTGTGTCAATCGGATCTTCTGTGTTGAAAACACGTTTCTTATCAGGATACCTTTCATGCCAACCGGAGTTCATAATAACTATGGCGCCATTTGGTATACGCCCATTGTTTTCCTCCCATTTTTCTATATCAGCTACAGTAACCCGATAGTCAAGATCATTTTTGACTTTGTCTTTTACGTCAATTATGACTCCTGGTCCAACTAAGTGGTCAATAGGTATTTGATGTGTTGTCCACGAATATTGGTTGAAATGAACAGGAGCGTCTAAGTGGGTTCCAAGATGTTCTGTTGTTTTAAGTGTATAGGCTGCTACCCTGGAAAATATTGTAGGAATTAATTTGAGTTTTCTCTCAAATTTGTTATGATTTTAGATTATCAATACACGATCGATGGAAGACAACTATTTGATCGATTGCAGACGTCGGACAAAGATCACAGACAAAAATGGCTAATCAATTATGACCAATTATAAATTGTTCGTTACAAAAAGAGGCGCTAATGATCCTATGTCGCTAACCTGCATTGTTAACAGTCATGCAATGGCCACTTTAAGTACACATTAGCATTAGAGGTGAACTACTGAATTATGAGTAAGCTGACAAACTCAACCCTTCTTGTTATTTTAAAATGTTTCCTTTTAACTATTATAGTTTTCACGATAATAGGAAGAAAATGGTAATAAGATCCAATTTTAGCCATGTCGGCAGGCGGGATAATCGGCCACATCTTTTTAAACAAGATATCATATGCTTGTTTGTTTCAAAGTTAATCATTGTTAATTAAATTTGCCCAAGGCGTTTCACAGGAGTTGATCTATGTAAAGTTAACGGACAACGACGGACGGTGACAGACGACGGACGCCAAGTGATGGCAAAATCCCACACTGTCTCTTTAGGCTAAGTTGGCTAAATATGAATACCTTTCATATATTTCATAAGTGATTTTAAAACAACTTCAGAGGAAGGATCGAAGATTGCATTTGTATGGAGTTCTCCTGTAATGTTAGAACGACGACATTGCTTTGAAAGTTGCGATTTAATATACGTTTCAAAATAATGATGCCTACTAGTAACCAGTTGCCATAATTTACTTTATTTTATATCCGTAGTGTCATTGGCAATCATACCCTTTCTCTGTATTTGTATAAGCACTCGGAAATCAGAAACTCATGGAATAGGATGAGGGTCATAATAGTCATGTTTTTTTCAAGCTAGGCGGTCTTTAACTTTTAGAAAAGTGTAATATTTCTTGTGATAATGATAAATAATTCAAATTGTCTTGGGTATCTTTAATAATTAACGTAATTGACAATTAGAACAGACATCTGGTGTGAGCTTTGTTCATTGTTGAAAGCCTTACGTTGACCTATAGTTGTTAATTCCTGTGCTATTTGGTCTCTTGTTGAGTGTAGTCTCATTGGCAATCATAACACGTTTTTTTTTTATATTATATAACATTTTTTTTATTATTTTTTTTTTTTTTTAACTTTTTAGACCTTCAGTGATGCATTTTAATGAGATGTTTTATATTGTACTGTCTTGTGTCTATAAAAATTGTTATTATTTATTATCTATTTAAAAATGGGTTAAAAATATTGCGTTAAAATGAGCATTGATAATTTTAATTTTCGCTATAATGGGGGTAAAATCTGGCGCTAAAATGGGTTATTATTCTGTGGCGCTCAAACGTCCGATTATTTTCGCTAAAATGTCCTCCGCCGACTGATATATGTAGCAAGCTTGAAAAAGAAAATTATGTTATAAATTAGAAATTTAAGTTGAAAAGAGTGTGGCTCAGACTGACATTTTTAAGAAACTCATAGTATTAGTAATTTATGTGTCGTATTCAATGCAAAATATTGGAACAATAAATCTAAGTCTGTAAATAAAATACATTTTTTTTTTCGCATTTGCATACTTCATTCTCCGACTTTTTTGAACATTTAGAATAAGGGAATATTTGACGTGGTGAATAATAAATTAACTCACCATAAATCGTCTCCTGGACCAAAGTTTCCTCTCTGACTGTAAATTAGCTCATATCCCGTATGTGTTGGCCAGTAAATAGAGTCATTTCCATGAATATGTGTCAGGTCTACAACTTTGTAGTCAAAGCAATGACCACTATATAGTAGCACAGTAAACGTTGCAAGGATGAACAGCGCCATTATACTAGCAGTTTAAACCAAATTACCGCGAGAAGTTACCGCCGGTGTCATGTAAAGTAGGTGAGAGCTGTCTTAAGATTATAAACAATCACTGTCTATATTAACAAAGGGAATTTTTTAGCTTACCTGGACCATAGAGCTACGAGAGCTATAATATTCATGTATAAATAAATGGAATGTGTTAAGCTTACATGTACCTGTACAGTACTATAAAGCTACGAGAGCTATATTCGGCACTTCCTTCATGCAGTAATAAAATTGAGAAAGGAAATGGGGAATGTGTCAAAGCGACAACAACCCGATCATAGAGCAGACAACAGCCGAAGGCCACCAATGGGTCTTAAATGTTGCGAGAAACTCCCGCACCCGTAGGCGTCCTTCAGCTGGCCCCTTAAAAAATATGTATACTAGTACAGTGATAATGGACGTCATACTAAACTCCGAAATATACACAAGAAACTAAAATAAAAATCCTACAAGACTAACAAAGGCCAGAGGCTCCTGACTTGGGACAGGCGCAAAATTGCGGCCGGGTTAAACAAGTAAGTCGTTTTACCATTGAAATCTTTGTCAGACTTCTCCATTACATTACGACCGGTTGAAAGCTTGACCGACAGAGGAAATATTTATTTATATTTTCAAAATTATATAACAAAATATCCACCTTCAAACCTACAAGGACAAATGTATTTAATCTTTAGGAGACCCTTTTTTAACGCCATTTTTTAAGTAAAGGATCATATTCGTATTCGATTCATTTCATTGATCAGATTAAACGCGGTACCATTTGTATTGCAAAAGCTCTCATTATTTAAAGACAGCACAAAATGTGAAATTTAAAATTTATCTTTTTATCTATTTAAATAAAAATAATCTTACTTTTTAGGAAGAGCGAAAGAAAGTTTCTTTAAAATCCTCCTCATTTTGTGAAAAGTTATTAACTAACAGGAGAAATGTTTTGAATGAAATTATACTCCATAGTTTTTCATACATGTTATATGTTTACAATCCAGGTGAGCAGTTACAGTCTCACTTGCGCCTCTAGTTTACAGTAATTTATTACTGTGTTTTTCAAGGATCTGGTAACTGAGCTATGTTTTGTTAGTATAAACATTTGCAGCCCTGACACTGAAGTGCTGTCATTAATCATTCTGATGAAGGTTTCTATAAACAATACATGTGAATTAATGAGGAAAAAGGTTCTGTTCCTTCACACATTCAACAACGATATCATTAGTAATAACATTGAAAGATACCATTGAAGTTTTCTTTTCCGAATGCTTATCAAAAAAGAGTATTTACATAAATTTAATCATCTTCAGGAAATATTGAGGAATTATAAAATCAAACTATTAACTTAGTGATTTATCTTTAACTTTCGTGATGGGTTGCGCGGAACTCTGTGTGTTTCTTGATTGCTATTGCTGCTGTCAGAGTAAAAGTGTGATGTAGACTGTCTAAAACTAAGCCCATTTATCAGTCAAATTTAGTGGAAAAGAGGGAGGGTGTCCTCAGGTATTACTTATTGACCTAAAAGGTTGAAAACATTTCTTAAAATTGACATTTTTTTAGTAACCGATTTCTAACAATCTATACCAAGACAGAGGTTAAAAAGAGGTAAAGGATACCACAGTACCATTCAAACTCATAAATCAAAATTATACTGACAACGTCATTGCAAAAAAAATCTAAAAACATGTTTACACTTTTATGGATATCTTTAAAATACACAGGCTGTTTCTTTTTTTTTAATGTCAATATACCAAATCACTAAATCTTTAAGAAAAAAAAAAAAAAAAAAAAAAAACTTTTTGCACGTACGAGCGACGCGAAATAAATTTTAGACGATTCTGTACTAAATTTTTATAAATATCGTAAAATAAAACATGATATTATTCAATTTTCTTGTCGATCATAGGAGGGTCGTTCGCCCATTTTGCCACCCACACCACCCCACCACCGATTATCTACTAGATTACAGGCTCCTGACTTTGGACAGGCTCATGCTTATGCGAAAGGGTTAAAACTTTTTATACTACAGAAAGAAACATAGACACTGTGCATGCTTTTTATCTGTTAGGAGCAAATTGATGACTGCTCATGCTATATAAATTTGTCACAGTCGTTACAATGTAATAATAGTGCAATGAAAACAAGTAAGGCTTCCAAGTAACTACTAGTACTAATTGGCTTAGGGTAAAGGTCACCTACATTGATGTAGAATTGCATTATTTGCATGTTTTTTTTAATCAATTTATCTTAGTCATCCTTTTTTGCCCAAAATTGGTTATTTATAAATCCCTGTTGTTTCAAAAACGACGAAATTAAAAATCTCATGGGTAGACAAATTTAAACAGAAATAAATCTTGTTTTAGTATTAACGATCAAAAAACTAGAAATATATATTTTTTTAAAGCCTATCAAATAAATATTTTATGGATTTAACAGATTTTACAATTAGCAATTATCAATTATTACTTAACGACTTATGTAATTTGGTGTACTTTTGTTGAAAGTATGACTATTCACATTACTTTTAATTTTGAACCATATGTGTGGTCCTGAAATTTATTTTAGCTATAGTGTTTGATTTTCAGTTACTTCATATTATTGTTTTTTACAAATACTTTTTTTTATCTATATTAACATTGAAAATTGGTTTATAAAAACAAAATGAGAATATGAATGTAATATTTGCCGCGGGACGTTAATTTTAAGATTCATCAATTAATCAAACAATTCATAACTCTAAGGAAGACTTCTTTTTTACTCTAAACCAGAATAAGGATGACGATATTTTAACACCAACATAAAATTGAGAATGGGAATTGGTATTGTGTCAAAAGAAAACAACTCGACCAAAGAGCAGATAACAACCGAAGGCCGACAATGGGTCTTCAATGCAGCTAGAAAATCCAGCACCCGGGGGTATGCTTCAGCTGGCCCCTAAATACTTATCATGGGTTGTTGATGTTGTATATCAGTGTTTCTAGTTTTTATAGACGACAACGTTGGTTAGTTTTTATAGACGACAACGTTGGTTTTCCTGTTTAAATAGTTTAGCACTCGTCATTTTGGGCCCTATAGCTAAGACTATGTATTTATGGTCGCACTTTGATCTATAATGGTTTACTTTTAACACATTGTTACTAAGATGGATAGTTGTCTCATACCTTATCTTCTTATTTCTACTTATGGGGAACTTAGTAAATTCAAATACTGTCTCCGAGAAGTAATGTGTTTATTTGCCAATGAATAGGCTCATGATACGATTGCAAACACAAGTTTAAACAAACGAATATAAATATTGGAATGGTAAAGCAACGTTATAAGTCCCAGAGATGCAACGTAATTAGAGTGATAGTTCACACTATTTCATGACTTTTAGGGAGCTATCATTTGATTTTTATGGGGGGGGGGGGGGGGGGGGGGGCGCTAGGATGAAATTTGAGAAAATAGGTAGGACAGGAGTTTTGAGTAAAAAAAAAGGCAGGATGAGACACTTCCAAAAAGCCAGGACGATAATTAGGTAAAAAAAAAAGGTCACTACAGGATAAACTAAAAAAAAAATGCAGAACCGAACAGAGTGAAAAATAAAAAGGCAGGACGGAGATTACAGCTAAAAAAAATGCAGGACAAAATTGTTCATCCCCCCCCCCCCCCCCCCCCCCCCCCACCTATAAAAATCAAAAGGTAGCTCCCTCATGTGTTATTTAAAAAGACGCGCGTTTCGTCTACAAAAGTCTCAACAGTGACGATAGAATCAAAAAAGTTAAAAGTACAAATAAAGGTCGAAATTGAATATCATTTATTCCGAAAAGTTTGCCGTGTTCAGTTATTAAGGTTAACTATTCCTGGGATTCGAACATTTCAAAGTTTTATAAACAGTCAGTTTATATAAATACGACTATTCAAATCGTATCAATGGTATCAAAGTTATGCAAATATAAAAGTGCTGACTACTGTATTATTAACGTTGATATTATGAATCTAATAGCTAAAATGTCTGAATTTGTAACGACTTCAGTGAACTTTGCACTACCATACGCCGTCAATTGGTAGAAAAATACGTTGATATTAACAAAAGGAGATTCTAAAAGCGCAAATGTCTGAATTTGTAACACCTTCAGTGAAATTTGCACTACCATACGCCGTCAAATTATTGGTAGAAAAATACGTTGATAATCAATATAAGAAGATTCAAAGCGCAAATGTCTGTCCCGTCTTGTAACGCCTCCGGTGAACTTTGCACTACTGGTGGAAAAATAAATGAAAAGTAAAAACTTTTAAACTTACATAGTGATTAAAACCATGGAAGTAATATACTTTCAGGATAAAACCAACAAGAGTCAATCAATAATTATGGTTAGACATTGACGACAAACAATTAATGAGACACTATTGATACAATAACTATTGTATACTTAAGGTGAATGTTACCACTCTCATTGTATTCAGTTCTTACTTATATACCATCATAAAAATACAGATACCATTACAGACAAGTTTGTTTTTGAGAGTAAAAGCTTAAAGTCGATGATTTTCATTTTAAATATTTGTATAACAATAGCGCCAAACGACCGCCTAAATTTACACGGAAACAGTACTTATTAATTTATTAAATATAGTTAGTATTCAGCACTTAGTCAAGGCTTATACGATTCTTCGGTTTGAAAGTGGGTGTTAAATTATATTAGAATTGGATTTTTATACATGTCTTTTTCTTTTATTTCACCATTGTCAGTAGAGAAGAATGACATCGTTTGGCTTACATTTACCGTGTAAATAGTATGTATAGATTATACGGATTTTCCGCAACGACATTCGGGAATCAAAGCTAGTTGTTTTCTATACTCTGAAGCAGACGAAGCAACCACTTCTACAACCAGAGATTAAAATGCCACGAAATTTTCTATACTTTGATTGACGAGACGAAACTACCACGTGTACAAAAAAGAAACTAAAATGCCACGAAATTTCATGACTGTGTTCTTATATAATTTATTACTAAAGAACGTGTTTTGTGAAGTTGAGCAGTCTATGTTTTACAGACAGACATGTCACCAAACAATAGTTAATAGAGACCTGCATTCGTACACAGTCAGGAGTATTGTGAGTATACATCCGAAACTATTAGGTTTTAATAGATGTGGTATCATGAGGAGAATTGCGAGTATAGATCTGAAACTAATAGGTTTTAATAAATGTGGTATAATGGCAAATTGTTCGACAATTGAAGTTTCTTCACTGATGCCATTATATTCATTTCGAGATTAAATATTTCTCATTTATGACATCCGTCTTTTCTTCTGTTCATCCCAGATTAAATGATAATCTGTGTTTTCTTGGTATTACACAGATGAAATACGAGGGCCGAAGCAATTTCGTAGAAAAAGTAAAAAAAATGGGAAAATATCGTTTTTTAAACGTCTAACGGCGTTCTTCCGTAATTAGCATCCCATATTATATCATAGTATACCTATGATAAATGCATATAGATATTTGCATTAGAAATATCGTCAATTTCTCATGATTTTATTTCACATCAGGCTAATTTTCAAAAAATCTTTCAATTTCCAAAATTCAAAAACACTTAGAACTATGTGTTTACTTTCATGTTTTGACAATATTATTGCATTTTCCTGAGCAGATTATATCAGGAATATATATATAACTCTATCAATACATGGTTCTCAGTTTCAGCAATATTTACACACGCTTCACATGTTCGTTGATGGAAGGATAGGTCTCTCACTAACAATAATGATATAGTCTTAGATTGGTTTTTTTTTCATAGATATAAGCCAATCGAAGCACATACTAATGAATTTATGTACTGATATTCTCAAACTAATCAGCAAATTTTCCCAAAATTTCATTGCATGCCGCCTAAAACCGTAAAGAAAGTCCCACAGAAAAAGTGTGTACAATAATGTTCCGAGTATAATATAAAAAAGGGGGATCCCTGTCCGGAAAATAATATTACTAATATGTAAAGGAAAGTTTTAACAACGGATTTGACTGAACTTGACAGTGTTATCTGAAATTCACAACAGGTGATCAAATACTTGATGAAATTTGTGAACTTCACGCAGATATCTTTAGAAAACATGCTAATCGAAACAACAGGGGTCGGAGGCATCTGTTTTCATGTATAATTCTAAATTTTAATGATTCCAGTAATCTCATTCATTCGACAAATAAAAAATTCTGCAAATACATGTACAATATAAATGCTTGAAGATTTGGTATGAGTGCCAATGAGACAGCTCTTCGTAAACTTAACATTAACAGAACAATAATTAAAATAAGTTTCCTTTTTAATACAAATTTTACATAAATGTTCAAGTATAAAAAATAAATATGTTTCACGATAGAAACTTCTGAAAGGACGGAGACAAATTAAAAATAATATTTATTTTGCTCTATGCGATTTATTTTTTTCTAAAAAATAAGTGGATAAAAGGAGAATGTGCATCAAACAAGCAATAGACTAGTATATATCACATGTACATGTAAGATAGTACAGCGATTCATATTGACAATCAAAATCAGTGAATAGGTATCAAATTGATGAAAGAAAATTTGACGTAAAAGATTTCATTCAAAATCCATTTACTACAAAAGATCTTCTGAAAGTGTTACTGCATCTGGAAAATTTAAGATAATGACACTTTTCCTGTTTCATCAAACCACATCTTCTTTTTTATATATCAGAAAATTGCAAAAAAAAACAGATTCATTTTAGATGAGATTTTAATTTTTTTGAATACGCTTCACGAAAAACATCCAAAAGTCTGAGTTAATGTAGTAGTGAAAGATTTTGTATTATCAAAAATAAAGAAAACTGACAGTTGGACAAAAATATTATTTTAAATGAAAGTTACACTTCTTTTACTGAATTTTTAAATTCATGATGTACATGTAAAACATTTTATTAAATTCATGTATAAATATTTTATGTACAAATAGATTTAACTTTGTTTTGTGACCTGTGAGCAATTAACTTGGTAGGACCATGGAAGTACTATATGAATATAATACTTCCATGGACTTACAATTTTTCTCGCAATCTTCAAACAATAACAACAACTCCAGTTTTGGATAAAAAAAAAGGCCCCGATTCATTAAATTTTCTTAAATACCTTATATATACCATTGGAAAGATTATAAAGTAAAGAATATACATTTATGCCAATGAATTTATTTCTAAGAATAATGAAAGATTTATTCATATATGAAAACTCCTTTGCACACGTTTTTGGTTTTGAATTGTATGAAGTAATAGGGAATGAACCACTTTTTTAAAAATGAAAATGGCCTTATCTTCTGCAATTCCGATTCAATTATAAAATATATCACTAGAAAGCTAAGAAAATGTTTTTTTCTTATGTGATGCCAATGAAAAAGATATTTATTTTTGTTTACTGTCAGCTAACCAAAATACAATATTTCCTTTAATCTATAGTAACGATTGCGATCAAATTTAGCGCATGCGCAATGCGGGTGCTGATAATAGTTGCGTATGCTGAGCAGATTACCAAGTAATAATGAACGCTTGAAGATTGATAAAAATTGCTCTTATGGATAAGTTTTAGTCTCAAACAAAACCATTATCCCGTTTGAAAAGTTATATTAACCGTACCATTTTGTTCTGCACAAAATGCGCAATTCGACAATATATCAATTCGACAATATATCTCTTCAGTGATGCTCGGGTTCAAATATTAGAAAATCCAAAACTTATTCATTCATTTGAGAGCTGATCAATTCAATAAAGCCAAATCTGGACAAATTATGTCTTACGGTTAAACATTATTTTATTTTGGTAAGTGACGTCCTCGATGCCAAATTTTACAAAACATGTAAAATTTGGTATCACAATGCCTACAACAGCAACATGTACACTGCTTCTTTTGTATAGGTACTATTTCTGTACTTAAAATCATCTGTAGTACTGGAAATTTACTTTTAATATATAGTACTATTTCTTTACTTTATAATTATTGTAATATTTAGGTACTTGTATTTTCCAGTACTTGATTTGTATTTAAAATATTGGTACACAAGTAATACCAAAAATGATCATAGTATTCCATGTTTGAACATCATAACTTCATGAGATTTGAAAAATACAAACTTTCAAAATGCTGAAAATGTAACCGTGCAACCAAAAATCTGTAGTACCTAAATTTCAAGTACAAATCAGGTACTGTAAAATACAGGTACCTAAATATTACAATAATTCGTAAGTAACAAAAAAAATTACTGAATATTAAAAGTAGATTTCCAGTACTACAGATTTTTGGTACAGAAATAGTACCTATGCAAAAGTAGCTGTGTATAGCACTGAATTAAGTATATCTTGAAATTTTTGTCAAGTGAATATTAAAAAATTCTTGAAAGTGTCTAAAGTATATCATGATATAACATCTTTGATATTCAGATTTCTGTATAACCTTGATGGTTTCCCGATTTTGACCCTTTCAGTGAAGCAAATCCATGAAAAATGAGTAATATTACAAAATAACTAATTGCTATGCTAGGCTTCTTATAGTTGTACGATATTAATTCATACAAACTATATGAACAACGTTTAACTACAGATATTGTCGAGATAATTATTGGGGGGAAATTTCAATAAAATCAGAAAAGAAATGAGTTGAAAAGTTCCTGATTAAAAAAACACCTACTCTATAAAATTATTCATTCAAATATTTATATGATTAAATATAACATTTAAATCACACACAATTCATATATTGACATTATAATTGTTTTTCAAATTATACATTAAACTTATATTTCAACAATGATAAGTAAAATATCCCATTCTTCACAAGAAAATATAAAATCTAATTTCTTTTCTTTACTCATTGAATTCAAACTGGGGACAATACTAGCAATTTTCATTTAACATTTTGATCCTAGTTTTTTTTAATTTTCAGGGTGAGTGTGCTAATCTTTGCATAATGGTTGATGCGTGTGCTGTCATCACATATAATATCACCAACATTAACCAGGGACAAGGCCAATGCAATTTGAAGGAGAAAGCAACAGACGCGTTTCCCTACCAATTTGTAAGCACTACAGGTATGTGTGTGATGGAACGTGATGATATACTACAGCATGTACAGGGCGTACTCACACCTCAAGTAACAAGCACCTCACCGAACATTCTAGATACATCTGATGCAGAGACAACTTCAAACCCTGTTACAATAAATCCGTATTCTAATACCGTAAGTTGACTTTCTTTTTACTTTTTTCTTTCATGGTCAATCGCTGTAGTAAAAATGATCAGTGAACTTAGACGGGAATATCATTGGTAAATTTAAAAACAAAAAGATATGGTATGATTGACAACGAGACAACTCTCCACCAGAGCCAAAATGACATAGATGGTCCGCAATTTTAAATGTCACCGTAAGCGTGGCCTATAGCAATGAGCAAAATCTGTACAGCATATCAAGCTATACATGGCTCCAAAATGACAAATGTAAAACAATTCAGGAGCGAAAACTAAAGACATGATTTATGTACAAAATAACTAAAGCGAGAAAACTAAACACATGATGTATGCACCAAACAATAAACACATAACAAATATGATATATAGCAACAAACGAAAACCACAAAATTACATTTGTACAGGCTCCCGACTAAGGACAGCTACATATGGATGTACACCTGGCGGAGTTAGATATGTTAGCGGGCGCACCAAACATCTGCCATATCTGGGAGAGTGCTTTGAATAATGAAGCATAATTTGTGCCCATAGGATTGATCCCTACAACAGGTGGTTCGAGAGAAAAAAGTTCTTAATTCAAGAGACTCAATTTGATTTTTAACCGAAATAATTCACAAATTTGAGATTTATTCTAATGTTCAAACTTGATACAGTTTTATAAAATCGAATTTTGGATGAAACAACTCTTCTGTTCTGTTGGGGGTTTTTTTTGTCTATCAATTAATAGACATCATTTTGTCACGTGACCGTGACTTCATCACCATTTTTGTTAATGATTACCCTAAAAATGGAATTTAGTATGACTCGAATTAGGAAGAATGTGTTTCATCACCAGTGAAATTTCTGTTCTCCGCAAATGATTGGATGAAATTTAACTATGACGTTAGATTTTCTTGATTTCTTCTGATTTTCTCTATTGTGACGGCCCGAAAAAAGACGACCATGCCCCAGCCTTATGACGTCACATATAAAAAAAATCATTATCGGTCGTCCAACTGTCTATATCACACTGCTCATCTCTTACATGGCAAAATCCGTATCATATGTCGTAGCATCCCGAGATACCAATATCAGCGCTCACTCGACAAAAACCTTCATATTGTGACTTTACAATATCAATATGCAGACAGCCTGATAATTGGTACTTAGAGAAACAGATGCCACCCCTAATACTCGGTTATCATGATATTTCTTCACTCCCAAAATTTTAATTCTGTTTTTTTTTTAAAGTTCGGCAAGCCTTAATTGCGCTTTAAAATTTAACTGTCTCAAGTAGAGAAATATGGTAACACTTGTTGCAGTGATAAAATCTATATTTTTTAAATGTGGAAGTGTGCACCACATTTTTTGTGCTATTTCTTCATAGATATAGAAAATATTACAGTCACTCCTATAGCAAATGTTTCAACATACTTTAGTATTGTTCAATATTGATACATTACCACTCATTTCTATAATGAGAATATACTAATTGGTATTATATATTCAAAAAAGAATAATCATACAACTATTACCCGTGTTTTTCTTGTTTCAGTCTATAATTGGTACAGTTGAAGTCATACAGAATCTATGTGGTTCATACACCTCCAACGACATTATTGTACTGACACGTGACGGCGTCTACGTCTATGACAAGTACGATGATTTGTGGACCAATACGACCGGGCCATGCATGCCAGTGCAAGCATTCGAGGACGTATTTAATGCCTACTCTAATCTACCGGATATAACAGAGATTGAAGCCATACATTCTACTAATACTGATAGAGTGGAATTATATGCCAGTAGGTTGAATTTTAGGTTATAACAAGAAGGCTTTGGAATTTTTGTTGATGCATATGATATTGAAGAAGAGTCTTATGTCGACAACCAGAACGCGCGTTGCGCAGTAAAAACAAGTTTGGTATTTGTATGACATTTAAATCTGACCATTGAGATAATGCACACTTTATATTCATGAAATTTTAATTATCATTGTTATAATACTTAAAAATTTCCTATAATATTTTAAAATAAGTAATTTCAAATATTCACAAAATCTTGTCTTGCTCATTCAAATGACGAAGTATAATCATAAACCAAATCTAGGCTTCACGCCTTTTTTCAAAATTCTGTTCAATCCAATTTATTTATGCACCTAGAAGTAGACTTTTCCGAATGAAGCAATATTTGATTAAAAATACTCGTTTTTGAAACTCTCCCCTGCTGATTTGCATGGACAGCTTTATCTTTCCGTTATTGAAATTGGCACGGTTATAAATTTTATTTTTGGTGCAATTAGACAATTTGCAGGAAGACTTTGACTGTTTTCCTTATATATATTGTATTCGCACACGAATGCAATCATTATATAATCTTATAAAGCTACTTAATTGGATTCACTACAAGTATGATGATATACTTCATTTTAGGATTCACTGTAAAACTTTAATAAATGCAAGATATTATATAAACTTGGGCATATTAAACTAATAACACATGTTAATTCAGACTTCATTGTAAAATTTGCTCATCATTTGACTTAAAAGATTACCTCATCTTTGATATACCAAAATATGGGAGATCACGTCTCACAAAAAAAATAGAATAAGTGCATATTCATTTGCCAATGAAAACAGAAAACTTGAGCAGCGGAAAGATTCTTCAAATCTTGTGGAGATAAAGTAGTAGATGAAGTGCATTTCCTTCTTTTTTTTTTTTATTGTCCCCTGTATAGAAACCTTCGTGAATGATGTAATAGTTACTTAAATTTGATTAAAAATGAAAAATGATGATATAAAATCGGTAATTTAATTGTAATAAAGATACAATGCATACACGTTGATTCTTTAAAAAGAAACCATGAGCGCGGAGTTTTTTTTCATGAATGAATGTTAATCCATTGTAGTATCTGTAACTTAAACTGTGTTAATCTTCAAAATAAGACATATTCGAACCTATTTCTAAGTACAGGAATATATAATAAGGTTATAAGTTAAGGATTTTCTAGCACGAAAACTTATTCGTGGCACATCATGATTTACTCGCATAGAGATTTTCGAATAAACATCTTGGAAAATATGTAGGAAACTAAAAAATCATACAATATTTACAAAACAAAAACGGAAACATTGAATGTAGTAATTTTTGTTAGAAATATGTGAAATAGCCTTTTATAATAAGAAGCATTGACATTTATGTTCGCTAAATAGGGAAAAAGAATAACAGGAGACTTAATTTTTACAAATAAAGCAAATATTTATTGTGTTACTTTTATTTGTTCAATAGTTGTCTGATTTGCTAGACAGGTCTTTAATAATGAAAAAATAATTTCCACTTTTCAGGTGTAATTATTTGATATATTATGCCATATACCAGACAGCTAGCTGGGATTGTCTTTTGTGGTTTAATATCAAACTTTAAAATAATCGATTTTCTTTTCATTTCAGATAATTATGTTTGGTCATTTCTTTCCATTTCAGATAATTATGTTTGGTCATTTCTTTTTGCTGCTGGTTCACTCCAGTATTCAGACTATGGCTATCCAATGACGTATACAGAACACTTAAAACAGAAGACAAATAGACCATCGCTTAATTATTATATAACTCGTCCTTTGTGGGCAATACAGCGTGGGGTTTACGGAACTCAGGAAAGGTATTTCTATGAAAACGGCAAGATACATTTGTATTCGATTTCTCAACCATACTATATCGAAATAACAGTAACCCAGAAATACTACAATTCCAACAATATCAATTTAAATCCTTGGATTAAACTGCCACCAAATGTAGCAGATATACTTCTGATACCGGAGCAATGGCACAATTACGTAGTGTTGACGTCAGACGGGCAATGTTATGAATACGTCATCAATTATGTAGTAAATTTAAATGATCCAGTAATCAGTATTAATCTTTTAGGCGATATTGTATTTTGAATTTGCATTTTGTGATTCAAATATGCGTTGTGCAGTGAAATATGTAAACTTAATCTTAAATTGAATGTTTCTTAACCCTTTCGGCGCCAAAACGATTTTTTTTGTCGTTTACCGCTAGCACGCCAAAACGAATTTTTTTTCGTTTTTTAGTAGAACCCACAAAGCATTGAAAACTTATATAAAAAAAACTTTCATTTGACTGCCGAAACCATATTAGGTTTGAAGAAAATAACTGACTTTGTTCTGTTATTTAACAATAAACATAAAAGTATTAAATATATTGAATTTTGGGGTTGAAAACTATTTTTTCTGAGATAATGTGTAATTTTTTACACAATTTTTACTCCAATTATAAACTTTGTATGTCTTTTTTTATTAAATTAACTGAATGAAACTAGTTCACATGGTTGACTGTAAAAAAAAATATAGTTGTTATTTTATTTTCAAATTGTAATATTAATATGAATGACGTCATCAAAACTGGTGCTTTGTGTGACGTTTATAAATGCGTATAAAAGTGGCAGGTTCTTGCAATTACTGGAAACTTTTTGCAGTAAAATCATTGAGTTTTTACCAATTTTATCAATGTGAAGTGTTACAGATAAAAAAAAATCATTCGATAATTGGTAACACAGTTTGCTGTATGTAAAAATATTCAATAAAACTGTTTGTTCAAATTTAGAAGGTTAGCTCGGCAAATATAGTCGGTAGTATCTGGGAATATCTCTTTTTGAATGCACCATTTTGCCAATCATATTTCTTAAGAAATTTACCCATTTGGGGTTGACTCCACTAGTTTTAAAAATAAAAAATATTAAAGTTATAACTTTAAATATAACAAATAATTTTGAGAATGCCGGTCTTCTGAAATAATTTCTGCAAAAACCAAATCAAATCCCGATTTTTGTATTTATCATTTTAATACTTAATTATGGGATACAATCTGCATACTCCGCCTTATGTGTACATGCATCTCAATTTGTTGTCAATTCAATGTTAGAATACATATTCAATATTCACTTACTGAGTATTTTCAGATTTATTTTTGTCCTTGTGTTACTGTGTTAGTTTTTATTTTTATTGTGCTTGGTCCAATTTTGACAAGTCAAGCTCTTTTGTTTGTATGCACATTGAAATACAAATCTATAAAATTTTCTGACGTCAGACACACAAATCAATGAATGTGTTTGTAGATAGATGTTTTTGTGTTCGGTTAAATTGTTCCTTTTAAAATTGTTATACGATGATGACTGATGTACTCATATTTTGACTGTTTTATTGTGTCTGTTTAGTTAACGCATCAATGTAAATATAGCGGAATTTGATGAGACTGTCATCAAAGTGAGAAGGTTAACGCTATAAAACCAGGTTTAATCCACCATTTTCTACATTTGAAAATGTCTGTACCAAGTCAGGAATATGACAGTTCTTGTCAATTCGTTTTTGATGCGTTTTGTTATTTGATTTTGCCATGTGATTATGGACTTTCAGTATTTTTGTGATTTTACTTTTTAAAAGTTTTTTGCTATTTGTTCTAATGTTAAACTGGTACCCGACAGTTCTAGATTAGAGGAGGGAATTAAACCTTAAAAAATTTACTGAGTTATTCCAAAGCTAGGAAGAAGCCTTTGGTAAAGTGGCTGTCGTATCACATACCCCTTGTTTTTCATGTTTGTTTTTGATCCTGCAATGCATCAAGCTTAAACATGTTGTGAATATCTCATTTTAAATGTTTCATATTGAATTATATAGTGACCAATCGTGCATATAAAATGAGAGGTAAAAGATACCGAAGAGATAGTCAAACTCACAAGTCGAAAACAAACTAACAATGTCATGGCAAAACACTAAAACTGACCAAAAGAGAGTTCAAGGAAAGAAGGCAGCAAAGAATACTAAAGACTGATCAACATCAACCCAACCAAAAACTGGGGGAGATCATATATACATAACTATTGTCACAGGAAGTTTCCAGCCTTGTCCCGATGACTTTGGTGGCTATATGTGTCTCATGTGTAACCAGAGGTACAGATATCTTGACTTTCATATCATAACGTACTCTATCTATGTAAAACTATCGAAAAGATAAAATCAACTTCACCACAAGGAACTCTTGGTGAAATATTTCATTGTTAGCAGACATCTACTATCTGGAATATGGCAGTTGTCATCTTATAGTTCGTTTCTGTGTGTGTTGCATTGTCTTTTGGTTTTTTGTTGCACTTCAGTGTTCTCTTATTTCGTTGTTTTCCTCTTATAGTTGATATTTTCTCCTCGGTATCAGTTTGTAACCCCGATTTGTTTTCTTACAACCGGTTTATGACTTTTGAACAGCGGTATACTACTGCTGCCTTTATATATTATATAATATCTTCTAGGAGAACACATATGCAGGCACTGCTGTATTTTTGCTTCATAGAAACAGAAAGTTTAAAGATTATCTTTCTTTTTCGTAAAGTATTGTTTTCACAAAACCTTAATAGAGGCGGAGGGGTCTCGGGTTTATTTAGCGAGATTGTTGTGAGAGAAAAAAAGAAAAAGATTCAAAAGGAACATTTAAAACTCGTTTTTGAAGAGAGGCCAACAAAATATTGTAAAAAACACGAAAACAGATAAAAAGACGAACAACAGTCTAATAAACACTTCGTATAAACCGTTAAGACCGAGACGACCGAATAAGACAAATGTGAATCTTCCTTTACTCTATTTGATACACAATTACATAAGTGTCTTTATAAATAACGTTAAATTGCTGGGTCTTCAAAGAGCTCATGGAAACTTCTTTCTTATTTATTAACATTAATGTTATCAAAGTCAAAGCCGAGCTTCAATGTTATTATTAAACCACATATTCTTGGAGTGATATGAATCAGATGCGGATATTATAAAGTAAAATGACAAAAATACCGAGCTCTGAGGAAAATTTAAAACGGAAAGTCCCTAATCAAATGGCAAAATAAAAAGCTCATGACAAACACATCAAACGAATGGATAACATCTGTCATATTCCATCTTGGTACAGGTATTTTCATGTGTTTAAAATGGTTTTTATTGCTAGACCTATAGCTGGCAAAATCTATCACTTGTGTGACAGTCGCATACAATGCCATTATATTGACAACCATGTGTGAACAAATCAAATAGATATATTAGGAGTAAATGTCCAAAAAAAGGGGTCATTGAGGTATAATCTTAATCACTGTAAAAAACAAATATTTCAACAAAGAAACACAATACGGCATACAGACACTGCACACACAAAAAAAAACGAAAGACAATACAAAAATTCACAACCGTACAATGACGGGATGTATAAATAGCGAGCCACATCAAATGAACATAACAAAAAAATTGACTAACCCGTAAAAGTAATATTCACAAAGACAAAGAAAAGAATACCTTATTAAGATGATAAACAACGTAAATACCTAGACTCTACACTTCAAGACCATCCTGTATTATTTGTAAAGTTGAAACAGAATATTTATCAATAAGGTAATATAATTCTCATATGAACCTTTTTGACATACCCCTGGTTCATCAACCTTCTGCTCAGACACTGGTGACGTTTTAAATAGTCTGAGTAGCAGTTACAAGCTCTAGTATACCGAATAAGTTGGGCAATGTATATCCCAGATGCAGGTGAATTTGGTATATTGCTACTAAGGTGGATGAAATTGATAATTTTAAAATTAATTTTGACATGTCATAAATTATGATACTTAAATGATCGCTAATGTCGAATATGAGGTATAATTCTAAAAATGAGGCATATGAAGCTGTGTTAATTTATAGTTGTGGAGGATATATTAATGAAACCTTAGATTGTTAATTTTAAGAACATCCTCAATATATATTTCCTGAGTTTTTTTATCGACAACAGATTTGTTGAATTTGGAGGTAGACTTTTTCAACAAATTGTCGGCATTCCTATGGGAACGAAGTGTGCGCCTCTCCTTGCCGACCTCTTCTTATTTTCATATGAATCGGAGTTCCTTTAGAAACTTGTCAAAAACAAGAAGATCAAAGAAGCCAGATTATTTAATTTCACTTTCAGATATATTGATGATGTTCTTTCCATAACGCCCGCACTTTGCTGATTGGGTTCCATTTATATATCCCCAGAACTAGAAATTAAAGAAACAACAGACACGGCTTCCTCCGCCTCATTTTTAGACTTGTATCTCGAATTTGACATACACAGTCATCTCAGTACCAGAATCTATGACAAACAGGACAATTTAAATTTTGAAATTATAAATTTCCCCCACCTTAGTAGCAATATACCAACTTCACCTGCATATGGGATATACATTTCCTAACTTATAAGATATTCAATAGCTTGCAGCTCCTACTCAGACTTTGTAAAACGTCACAAGTTTCTGAGAAGAAAGTTGATGAACCTGCAGGGGTATGTCAAAGAACTTCTAGTCCTTTTCCTAAAAAAGTTCATCTGAAGGTACGAAGACCTTGTTGATAAATATTCCGTATCAACTTCACAAATAATACATGATGGTCTTGGTGTATAGATTCCGCGCACTGACGTTGTTAATCATATTAACAACGTGTTATATTGTTCTTTCATTTGTCTTTGTTCTTTTATTAATATTACTATTACTTTTACTGTTTGGATTGTTTTCTGTGATATCCATTTTACGTGGCTCGGTACTTATACCTCCCGTCAGTATGTTTGTGTTTCTTTGGTTCTTATAACGTGACTCTGTACTTTAAAAGATCCCGTCACTATGTTATTATTCTATCATATGTCAATATGTTATATTCTATTATAAATTAGAAAATATGTTGAACGACAAACAACAAAATTATTTTAATCGCGTAGTGGCATTAACCATTTGAGAATTTTTAGAAATTCTAAAGAACTTCTGGACGATTTCAGATCTCGGTCTATTTCTGAAATTAATTGTAACATACTTTTGATTACTTAACCCTGTATGCCAACATTCCCCATGTGAAATTATAAAATTGATTTGTATAAACATTGAACGACAGAAAAATTTCCTATGTGACTTATAAATATTCTGACGTCAGACACGCGAAGCAATAAATGTGTTTTTAATTTGATAGATGTTTTTGTGCTTTTTTGTAAAATTGTTCCTTTTAAAATTGTAACACAGTGAAGACTGCTGTACCCATATTTGACTATTTTATTTATTATGTCTATTTCTCGATGATGCGTACTTTCATAGGCAAAGAGGGGTCATGGTCCGGTTTATAAAAATGGTTATAAAGAACCCTTAATTTCGGCTCTTTATTATCAGAACTGTGTTGATGCATAATTTTACGCAAAGTTTGTCGAGTTTCACCAACATAAAGTGGTTCACAAAAAGTACATTCAATTCCGAAAATGACATTGTCCATGGAACAGTCCAGATGCTCAAAAGATTGAGTATGATAAATTTTTCATGTTAAGTAATTAGTAAATGAGGAGCCGTGATTAGCATATTACACGTCTAACATGTTCCTTTTTCTTTTCTTTTTTATATTTTAAAGAACATTTAAGATCTGCTAAAGAACAAACCATCTAAGTCACTTCTCTTGCAATAGTATTAAAACTTTTGACTTTCTACCTTTTACTCAAGTATTCCGCATTTCAAACTAAGAGACACAAGGAAGAATGTGTCATGCTTTGTTGCATTAAAAAAAAACGAATGGCCAAAGACGATACATGTGTCTTATCTTATTTATGTAATATGAACTTAAAATACAATGATGTTTGAGGCTTTATCTGCAAGGTTATATATGTAGCTCAGGTATTGTTTTAACATTTGGTCTGATGTAGCATATGTTTTCACATATTTATTCAGCTTTTTAATTATAATTTGGCTCGTTTAATTTTCATAAAATTTTGTCAAAGTATTTATTTTGACACTTTAACAAAAATAACCGTTTTGTCAGAAAAATTACACTGGTCATATAGCAATTTGTCAAACTCCAATTTTGATCATTGAGAAGCTTAATATTCCTTTTACAACACAAAGTAATTAAAACGTTTAGCTGACTTTATAGAGTTATCTCCATGTAGTGTTAGGTACCAACTAAAGTTTGTAATCCTGATTTTTTTTTTCTAAATCGATTTATGACTTTCGAACAGCGGTATACTACTATTGTTTTTTTTTTTATTTATTAGACACCCTTCGCCAAGCGGTTAATTCTACGCTGCCGTTTATGGAAATTATAAATGTATCAAGTATTATGATTGAGTAATGCTTTCTTATAGTCCAGTTACAAATACTTTATATATTTCAGAACGAAATTGTATGACGAAGACAAATTTATTAAATACCATATTGAACCAGACTGTATTACAATGATAACTCTCATTACTTTTTTTTTCTCATCACTTGGCGTCCATCGTTCGTCGTCGTTAACTTTCACAAAAATCTTCTCCTCTGAAACTACTGGGCCAAACTTAACCAAACTTGGCCACAATCATCATTGGGGTGTCTAGTTTAAGAAATGTGTCCGGTGACCCGGCCAACCAACCAAGATGGCCACCATGGCTAAAAATGTAACATAGGGGTAAAATGTAGAATTTGGCTTATAACTCTGAAACCAAAGCATTTAGAGCAAATCCGACATGGAGTAAAATTGTTTGTAAAGTGAAAATATATATGCCTTTATATTTTCAGATGAATCAGACAATCAGTTGTTGGGTTGATGCCCCTGAATTGGTAATTTTTAGGAAATTTTGCCATTTTTTTGTTATTATCTTGAATATTTTTTATAGATAGAGATAAACTGTAATCAGCAATAATGTTCAGCAAAGTCAGATCTACAAATAGGTCAAATGACCAAAATGATCAGCTGACACCTTAAAGAGTTATTGCCCTTTTTATTAATTTTTGTAATCTTCTACAAAAATCTTCTCCTCTGAAAATACTTGGCCAAATTTAATCAAACTTAGCCACAATCATCATTAGGGAATCTAGTTTTACAAATATGTTCGACGACCCAGCCAACCAAACCCAGATGGCCGACATGGCTAAAAATATAACATAAGGGTAAAATGTAGATTTTGGCTTATAACTTTGTAACCAAAGCATTTAGGTCAAATCTGACAGCGGAAAATTGTGATTTATTGGTTTTACGACCAAAAAATAAAATTTGAAAAAAGGATTTATCCACCTTTAAGTAAATTTCTTGATAACAAAATCTGTTCAATTAAAAACTAGAGGCTCAAAAGAGCCTGTGTCGCTCACCTTGGTCTATGTGCATATAAAACAAATTACATAGATGGATTCATGACACAATTGTGTTTTGGTGATGGTGATGTGTTTGTAGATAAATACAAACATGAGCTTGATCAGATAGATTTTGTTACAGGCTAATAATTTCAGCTCTTTAGTTTGAGAACTACTATAAAATACATGCTTTCAAGTGTAAAAATATTTCATATTTAATATACTTTTTTGATAAAGTTAATTTATTGGAAATTTTTCGTAATTCTTTAATATTTATTGACGTGCGGGTGCGGGAATTTCTCGCTACATTGAAGACCTGTTGGTGACCTTCTGCTGTTGTTTTTTTCTATGGTCGGGTTGTTGTCTCTTTGGCACATTCCCCATTTCCATTCTCAATTTTATCTGTAAAACAAAACATGTTCAAATATACTTTTTTGATAAAAATATATGTTTTCTTTTTTTTTTTAAATTTGAACTGAATGCTCTGATTACCATATATAAATTTTAAGTTAAATCACCATGACAGTTGGTCACTGTCGAAGAATAGATTGAAGTTAATTTATTGGAAATTTTTCGTAATTCTTAAATATGTATTAACGTGCTCTGTAAAAAAAAAAGCATTTTCAAAATTGATGGGATCTCGGCAGTTCCGGAGACTCGACTCAACCTACTAGCCGAACTTGTCATGACGCTTATGTTGAGTATTATTTCGGGGAAATTATATGCTGTAAATTTATAGTCTGTCATTTTCTACAGGTCCGCCTTAATTAATTCATACATACATTGATTTCCAAGTACACACAGACGGTTTTGTTGTTTATATTAAAATCTAATATCGAATTAACATTCATTTTCAACACTTTTTTGGTTTTTGTTGAATATGACACAGTTGTTATCCGTTATCCATTCGTTTGATGTGTTTGAGCTTTTAATTATTCCATTTGATTAGGCATTTTATGTTCTGAATTTTCCTCGGAGTTTAGTATTTTGTGACTTTACTTTTTTCTTTAGTTGATATGTAGATTTTTCAGAGGCTAATATTGAGTTACGTTTTCCTGCCAAAATGCCTATTATCGCAAACATTATTTGAAGTATTTCGGATTTTAATAATCAGATGTTGAACGTTTGTACCTAAATAAAGATGTGACAAATAGTCCATTGGGCATAAAGGCTATGTTTCATTATTTTTTTTTAATTATCAGGGCCAGATAAGTCCCAATCTTCGTCTTGTTCCCGTCAAAATATTCCTCGGTTAATCAATTTTTGTATTTGTGACTTTTGTTAATTTTACAACAATCAAAATTTCTATATATTTAAGAAAAAATTCAGGTGGGCTTGAATATATTGATTTTACCACGGGTTGGCCCTTTATGACAAATATTTTACCCTGAGAGATATATTTCCAGCCCCCATGAGATATTTCGATTCTAAAAGGACAAATACGGCAATGCTTTTGGATCGAAAAGCTCTAGGTGAGGGGAAATATTTGCAGTTCCAATAATTTATAAACGCACTATTAAATGTAAAAGAACGGAGCAAACTGAATTAATTACACGCTTAATCAATTTACAATAACGAATTTAGATAGTTTTGGATGAATTTACATAATAATTTATTTATATGTCTTATATGTATAACAAAAAATCGCTTATAATACATTTTAGCATAGTTTGATTACGTTTCCTTGTTGGGATGATTTTCGGTTTCACAAGCGTGTATTTTCCCATATAATGCTTATATTCTGACGTCATAATTCACTGACGTCGGTTAGCTCATTCATAAAAAAAGCACTTGACGTGGGAGTACAATCGGATAAGCTAAAACAATATATTCATATTTTACCACGGGTGTGTACTCAAAATAAACTCATCATAGATACCAGGACTAAATTTTGTATATACGCCAGACGCGCGTTTCGTCTACAAAAGACTCATCAGTGACGCTCGAATCCAAATGAAGTATGAATTGAAGAGCATTGAGGACCAAAATTCCTAAAAGTTTTGCCAAATACAGCTAAGGTAATCTATGCCTGAGGTAGAAAAGCCAAAGCGTTGGAAGGACATCATGTTAGAATACTTATTATAGTCTGCTATTGTTGAATATTTCACATGAAAACAAATGTGCATTCTTATCATATTTTTAATGTTTCAGTTATTGTTTTGCTTATCATTACAATATTTCTAGATTATCTTTTGTCATCTCAACGAGAATGATTTTCTCGCCTGAGCCGGTACGGCAAAAGTGAGAAAAGCAATCGAGTTCAGATGACCAATGATAATCTGTTTATCACTACTTTACCTATGACGACGTTGTCAATTTCATGTTAAATTTTATTAACAACGGCACGTGCTCCCTTGGTTTCTAGCGATATTTTTTCATATCACTCCACTGTACTGAGAATGAAAATTATCAGTCAGAAAGATCAAAGGAAAATTTTATAAAAATTGCGATACATATATTGTATGTTGCTGTTATTGAAATACTGGTGGACACAGTGTAATATGTGCTTCTTGTCAAGTTGATTGTTTTTCTCAATTGTTAGAATTGCATATTTTGGTTTACGTTTGAAGGGGTTGGATGGAGTGTGGTGGTAGTGTAAACGGCGTGTAAGGTCAAGGACAATGAATTGTCTGATTATAAATGTTCATATGTAATCTTGATTTACTTAATTGTGCGTGTTACAACTATAGACAATCGTGAACAGATTAGCAATCAAACCAACAATGACAGTGAGGTGGTAACAACAATACCTGTTTTAGTGTACATGAAATCTAAATGTTAATTTTCCCTCGTTATAGAAGATGCTTTTAAAAAAGATAAGATTTTTGAAATTCCACATGCAACACAAAACCAAGTTGTGAATCTTATATTTTAGCTAGACAGAAATGTTTCATTCCCCCTATTTACATATAACTACACATTATCACGCAGTCAAGTTAAATTATTTAACCTTTGTCATTTACTATAATAATTATTATCATTTTAACCATTAGTAAACTGCTAATCATTTGGGATGTTGACATAGGCAATCTCTTTTTTGTAATTTCTTCAAGTTACCGTTGTCAAGTTTGAAATATAATATCATTTTAGATCGGTCAGTGTTGTTTATTTGGAATTTATTTCCACGTAGTAGTTGTTGTAACATATTAACTGTCTTCACCTTTTAAATTTTAGAATTATACCGATCATATCTCATTTTTAATTGAAGCATATCTTTGCAGTCTCTGATGAAAGTAGCTATATATATCCGGAGTCGTTTTTGAAATTTAATAACTAGCATTTTTGTGTTAGTTCTCTTTTTTTAAAGATTGATACGGTGCTTTCGGTACAGGATTTGCTTTATGTCCGCTTTTGCTTTTTGTCCGATAATTTTGCTGTTTGTTCAACATTTTTGCTCAGTGTACGTTGCTTTCGATCCGGTTTGAATTTTGTCCGTTAGTTTTGCCTTTTTACTTTTTAATCTCACCTGGCCCAAAGGTCTAAGCGAGCTTTTCTCATCAATTAGCATCTGTCGTCCGTCGTCGTCAACTTTTAATATTCTGGGCCATGTTAAATCATACTTAGCCCAAATAGTCATTTGGGTATCTAGTTTTAAGAATGTATCCGATGACCGCAATGGCTAAATAGTTATCAAAGGTACCATGATTATAATTTAAGACGCCAGACGCGCGTTTCGTCTGCATAAGACTCATCAGTGACGCTCAGATCAAAATAGTTATAAAGCCAAACAAGTACAAAGTTGAAGAGCATTGAGGACCAAAAATTCCAAAAAGTTGTGCCAAAAACGGCTAAGGTAATCTATTCCTGGGATAAGAAATTCCTTAGTGTTTCGAATAATTCAAAGTTTTGTAACAGGAAATTTATAAAAATGACCATATAATTGATATTCCTGTCAATACCGAAGTGATGACTACTGGGCTGGCGATACCCTCGGGGACGAAACGTCCACCAGCAGTGGCATCGACGCAGTGGTGTAAATAGTTACCATCAAAGGTACCATGATTATAATTTAATACGCCAGACGCCCGTTTCGTCTACATAAGACTCATCAGATCAAAATAGTTATAAAGCCAAACAAGTAGAAATAGAACATGGGGATAAAATGTCTCTTTTAGCGTATATCTCTGAAATTCAGCAATCAGAGCAAATCTTAAAAGAATAAAACAATTAATTAGGTCCAGAACTATCTGCACTGAAAACAACCCGTTTTTTGCCTTGCTCCTCCTGAATTGGTAATTTGAAAGAAATTTTGAAGTTGTGGGTTATTATCTTGCATATTATATAAGGTAGACATAAACTGTACACTCCAAAAATGTTCAGCAAAGTAAGATATACAAATAAGTCAAAATGACCAAAATTGTCGATTGACTCCATAATGAGTTATTGCCCTATAAAGTATTTTTTTACAATTTTTCGTAAATTTATGTAGTATTCTGCAAAAATTTCTCTGAAACTAGTGAGCCTAAACAACTAAACAAACCAAACTTGGCCTTTATTAAAAGTATCTGATTGTAGAAATGTATCAAATGACCCCGCCCATCAACTAAGATGGCCGCTATAGCTAAAAAGAGAACAATGTGTGGAACAGGGGGATGTCGTTTTGCTGATATCTCTGAAACGAAAGCATTTATAGCATATAATCTGACAAGGATACAAAAAAAAATCATTATGTCTAGATGTATCTGCCCTTAAATTTTAAGACGCATCAGACAACTTGTTTTAGGGTTACTACCCCTGAAATGGTAATTATGAGGACATTTTGCAGCTTTTGGTTATTATCTTGAATATTAAATAATTAAAATGTAAACAGCGAAATTGTTCAGCAAGTAATATATACAAATAATTCAACATGACCAAAATTGTTAATTGACTCGTATTTTTTTGTTATCTTATACGAAAATATACTTCTCTGCATTGTAGTTTATTGAGTCAATTTTTCAAGGCGATATTGGCGTTGTGTTTGGGTAATTACTATGCAAGTATATTATGACGTCAGAAAAGCTAGAGGTCTCGACCTGTTTAATTCTTCCTTGATTTATATTTTTTTACCGGTTGATTTTTTTTTTCAATCAATGTGTGGTTCGAAAACGTTGCTAACAATGACACGTCCGGCTAACGTCAGAGTAAATTCATTCCCTGTTGTGTTCACTTATCGCTGCACTGACGTGCGAAGCCTTATATGGAATGGCGGACCAGTTTAACGTCAGCCAGTTTTATCATTATCTCGTACTATTGCTAAATACTGGAACGTTGTACTTAACGGCATGAACACAACTTTGGTGTTGTTTTAAATTTTTTGTCGTTGTATTATACTACCGTTCCATAGCCATTTTTGGAGGGTCGCATAAATATTGTGTTCATACCACATACTTTCGATTAAGCGGATGCGACTTAACATTTTTCTCATAGTTTCTCGGGAGTGTGCTAAATGCCGAAGGTTGTTACAACAAATCATACTTCTACTATTATAGATTTGTTGCCCTAGTATTGTGCTACAAGAGTATATCAATGTTGTAGAGTTTGCTCATATAAAAAAGTCACAGCATCTGTAAATCTTAGGTATCCCGTTCAAAAAGCAATGACCCGTCCCGCTAATGTCAGAGTTTTATGATTTACAAAGACTTTTGCTATATACTTGAAAGTTTTACGGCAGAGTGCAACTTTGGTGTTTTTATTTTGTTGCCATGGTATTATGCTACCGTTCCAAACCATTTTAGCAGATGTGACTTAAAATTGTTCTCATAGTTTCTCGGAAGTGTGCTTAATGTCGAAAGTTGTTACGACAGAGCACACTTATACAAAAAAAACTTATAGATCCGGAAAACTTCTTTGCTTTTCTTTGTAAAGAAAAACATAACTTTACATGTTTATACACGTTTTGATTCTTCATCCAAAATACTGTGGAATTATTTAATTCTTACTTGATTACTTATTTTTGACCTGTTGATTTTTTTTTTCAATCAACGTGTGGTTCGTTTGATCAAAGTTTTTCATTGGTTAACATTCGTTCATGTCTGTTGACATCAAATTTTCCTGCAGTCCTCCGCAATTTCCATTGTGGCGTCATGAAAACGCTGGACCATGCCTGATGACGCCACACATCTTTTTGTGGATCATTTGAAATAAAGGATTGTGATTATCTGCATAAAGTCTAAAAATCATTCCACAACCAAACCTTTACAGTTAAATTTCAAATATTTAAAATGCTTGGCGAGTCTCGCATTTTAAATATGACTCAAATGGATAAATATCGTATCACACTTGATGCAGTGATAGAATCTATATTTGTTTCCTAATTATTGATATAGATATCAGTTATTTTAAAGTCAATAATAAACCATTTCAATTTCTCTATCAAATTATGACAAAATAAATGTCTCTGTCTTTCAAGTAAAATATGCACTAATGAGGTTTACAGTCACATACAAATCTGTAGTATCATACTTAACAGTTAACAAAATACAAGCATATAATTATATGTGCAATCAAAACATTATAATTATAAGCATATTATCAATATATAATACCTGAAATACAAATATTAAAATAAAAAATACATCACTTTGATATTATATGCTATACTGTTGGCCCGTAGCCTGCAATTTTATTCGTTATTTGGACTCACGACCTCAACTTTAACAGTCACAATTCAAACAGAACGTTGACTTTAACAGTGCTTATTTGTTTTCAAGGGTGGTTTGTACGAACCCCCACCACCTTTTTTTTGGCTACGGGTATGACTGATATGTCGTAATTTATAATTATCTCTCATTAATTGTGGTAAAAATAAATTTACTAGTATGAACTTTTCAGAAGTAAAAATTCTTTATCACTCACTCACACAAACGGATTAAGTAATTTCCTTATTACTGATACTAGAAATTTAATTTTGAATCTTACTTTTTATCATTTTTGGGCCTATTTTATATATTTTACTATTAAGTACAAATAGAATTAGATGATCACTTAAAACTTGATTATTTCTTTTAAGGTCCTGGGAAGTCAAAGGTGTTGAAGACGAAACCTTTCCATTACGAATAAAGATAGATAAAAAAAATTGAATAAAATGGTTGTCTTGTATGTTTAACGTTTACAATACTGTCACCATGCAAGGTATCACTCACTTTTCAATAATTATCCCGTAAATGTTCATGTAACAACAGTGTTGCATAGCCAACTGCATTTCAAAATGATTGAAATGTAATCATCTGACCTTGACCTCATTTACATGGATCATTGTTAATGTTTAATTTGTGTACTACTTGTAGTAAAAACTTGACGATTGATTTCAGAATAAATGCAATTATGATCAATTAGTCATGCAAGAAATGTCAGTGTGTGCATTTTTCTTTTAAAATTTGAAAAAAGGTCATATCATTTTTAACCTAAAGGGGCACTAGCTGTCAAATTCATGTTCACCGATTTTAATCAAATTCTCATATTTGATTTATAACAATGTAAAACAATTATCCAAACTAATAAGTCTAAAATAAAGTCTTAACAGGGCACAGACATAAATTAGTGGCTTCATTTCGTGTGTATTTTAGTCTAGACGCCATCTAATTAATTATCGAGTCGACCTCTAAAATCAACCAATAACCATATAAGCGATGTGAACATAAATATAGATATAAATAGATTATGCAAACTCGTGCTGTTAGATTCTTCTAGGTCTATTTAATTCATATTATAGATGGAAATAAATGTTTATCATCGTTTTACCTGTATAAGAATCATTGTTTGCGGATCGAATGAGTCAATCAAATGATTTACCTTTATGTCACTTTCAACTTTACATTCATTAATGATTGAGCAAAAACAATAATATATTATATTTTTTATATATCTCGTAGCTAGTTGCCCGGAATTTATGAAAAAAAACAGTACACGGATGCCCCACTGGCACTAACATTTTCTATGTTCAATGGACCGTGACATTGGGGTAAAAACTCTAATTTGGCATTGAGATTAGAAAGATCACATCATAGGGAACATGTGTACTAAGTTTTAAGTTGATTGGACTTCAACTTCATCAAAAACTACCTCGACCAAAAACTTTAACTTGAAGCGGGACAGACGGACGAACGAACGGACGGACGAACGAACGGACGGACGAACGAACGAACGAGTGCACAGATCAGAAAACATAATGCCCCTCTACTATCGTAAGTGGGGCATAAAAATAATATTAAAATCCAAGTGTTGAGTTTGTGTCTATAAGTATGTTTGACAAAGTACATACACAACATATGATTATTATCTAAGGGAATTTGCTTGATATCTGCATGATGATGAACCATGATTTGTACAATAACTTCAATAACTTCTATGTCAGTAAGTAAGTAAGTAAGTAAGTAAGTAGATTATCTATAATAGTGACTTGTGTAATTATATTAGTATGCATGTCAATTAACATACTTTAACATAATATTATTAGTTACATGGTGTGCTAATGACCTAATACGATACATACTGGGTCGGTAAATTCCATATGGGTTGAAAGTGAAGCTCGAACCCCATATGGAATTAACTGACCCCCGTGTATATCGTATTAGGTCACTAGCACACTATTTAACGAATTTATCTGACTGACTATCTTTATTTTTAGACTAGAGTTGTCTCATTTGCAATCATATCACATCTTCTTATTTTTATATTAAAATGTTCAAGTGTTTAATTTAATTAGTACTTCCTTTGGTCTGCACAAAAAAAGTCAACAATAACAATTTAGATTGAATAACCATCGGTATAACAATATTAAACAGAACTTTCAATGCATTTAATTAATCAACTAGTGCCAAAGTCGTTACTCCACTACTTATCGTGTATTGAAATGAGCCCCGCCCCTTACTAACCTGATATGGAATATACACGGTCTCCACGCGGACGCTTTTAACCAATCATATTCCTAGAAATGTATAGGAGGTAAGATAAAAGACTTGGTTTGCCGAATTTATTAAAATATTATGTAGGAATGACTTTCAATTTTCCAAATTTGTTGGTGGTTAATTGTTAATGTTTGGTTTTTTTTACTTTAAACACCATGTTTGAAATGCATTTAAGAAATTGTCAGTGTCTGTCATTTTTATCTCCGGTTTGTGTGAATTTACAAAGTGTTTTACCTTTTTTCTTATTCATGTAATTGATCCAGATAAAGTTGAGCATTGTTGTGAAGATTTGGGGCATGGAAACTGACGCTGAAAATATAAGATTGGGTGACTTAACAACTGTCATTGTTTAAATACTTCCCCTGAATCAACTATTAATTGTTGCTACCTTTTTCTAGTTTTGAGTATTGCCCCCCGGTAAAGCAAACGAGTACTCGAATAGTAATTCTTCATCGAGTTGATTTCCCTAGCAATGTCTTATGTCCTTTTTAACCTTCCTTGCATAGTTTGTTCTTATTTTGTATGTTAAAATTGTCCCGGGAAAGGAAAGGGTTTGCATGTGCCTGACCCAAGTTAAGAGCCTTACGTCATTAGTTGTCGTTTGTTTCTCGGCATCATATGTGTTTCCGTTAACTCGTTGTCTGCACTAAAATCAATAATATCTTAATACAGATTCGATTTTAATTCAATCTTCATCTGTATACTTTATTGTTTTCTATCGTTTAAGTTGAGCTAAAGTATAAAGGGATCAAAATAAAGGGTAATATTGATCAAATTTAAGCAAAACCGTTTACACACCTGATGAAAATAAATCTTAACCTACGTTTGTATTAGTTTGCTTATTTCTGTAAAAGGTTAAACAATGTCCAAAAAAGGTATAAGCCTCTAACAGTTCATTATGTTGTCGGCTCATATTCATGAAACGCGTGTCGGACGCAATTATACATTTTAAATTCTAGTATCAATGATGAATATGTTTACATAATTAACTTATGACACTTATGTAAAACTAAAAATAAAAATTATTCTAATTCTGTTTCAACTTGACATACTTTGGAGGTCTGAAGTTGTCAAATTCTATCTAATGTGCTCGCAGAAATACATTAGATCAGTCAAATGGTGTTTTCTATACACGTATAAACACGTATGTGACTGAAATTAATGCTGTTGTACACAATGCTTTATGGAAGTATTCAAATAAAACATGTAATATAAATGTTTTTGTGCGTAGACCTTAGGCAGTATTTTTAATATTAAAGATTTCCATGTCCATTAAAGATGACTGCAATCAAATTGGAACTTTTTTTAGTTTTCATATCTATAGTTTATGGATTTATCAATTGTAAAAGTTGCGACAAGAAAAGTAAGTTTTTAATATTCTATATTTCTTGTTTACATTATTTTCATTTTACCTTCAAAAGAAATAAATAATCTACCTTCAAATAAAGTTGTTCGACAACAAACAATATGCACACTCATATATAACATATCATTGCCATAATCATAAAGGTAACAAGAATGTGAGAGATTTGATTTGATTTTTGGTGTTTTCACGCCACTTTTAAGCACCGTATATATGCTAATTATCAACGAGATCAACGAGATCGGTTGTCTAAACATGATAATCCATTAGGCGTCTCCTGGTTGACCAACCGGTAAAAACAGCAACATATCTTGATAATATAAGTGCTGTCGCATTGTGTCACATTTAAAAATGATATATATAGTCAAGAAAGTCAACACTGCATATTTAACATAATGTGTTTTAAAACACACGTCTAACTTTTTAATAATGATAATAACTATTCTTTTTTTTAACAGCGTACCAATCTATTCAATTGATGAAGAAAGCCACACTGAATCCGACCATGCCTGGGAGATATGCTCAGTTTTTTAATGAATGTGCATTCTGTAAAGACACTTGCGATTGCGATTGTATAAGACGAACTTGTGTTGACACTACATGTTGTATCCAGCCCAGATTGGGACGTTCAAGCATTCTTGCTTACCTTCAAGAAATAATTTTAACACTGTATGCCAACAAATAAAAGAGACAACAGTTAATAAAGGAGATGTGGGTTTGTTCATTTTTGAATTATTTTAAAAGTATAAGTATCTAAAAGAAGGGCCGAAGATACAAAATGGAAATCGGAAAGAAACGGACAACGTCAAGGCCAAAAACAAAAAAAGACCAACGTAAAACAGTTGTACCCAGAACACAACATATAGAATGATATAAAACCACCGAGTTGGCTCAACGATAAAGGAAATTTGTAACTAATGAAAGCCCTTTCAGACGGGAACATTTTGGATAAATTTATTTTTTCCTTCATGTTAAGTATGTGAATACAGTACTAAGTATGTGAATACAGTACTAAGTATGTTTAGTCGATGAGTTTTAATTATATAATTATGTAAATGATACCAAAGGGACATTCAAACTCATAAGTCGAAAATAAACTGAGAAAGCCACGGCCAAAAAAGAAAAAAAAAGTTGAACAATGGTACACAAAGCACAACATATAAAACTAGACACCAATCAACACGAACATTACCAAAAACGGGTCGATCTCAGGTGCTCTAATTCTCGTTTTAACTTGACATACTTTGGAGGTTTGAAGTTGTTAAATTCTATATAATGTGCTTTAAGAAATACATTAGACCAGTTAAGTCTTCCATACACGTTTATTCTCGTATGTGACTTAAATTAATGCTGTTATAAATAATACTTGATGGCAGTATTTAAATAAAACATGTAATATAAATGTTTTTGTGCGTAGATCGACCTAAGGCAGTATTTTTAATATTAAAGATTTGAATGTCCATTAAAGATGACTGCAATAAAATTTCAACTTTATTTAGTTTTCGTATCCATAATTTGTGGATTTATCAATTGTAAAAGTTAAGTTTGTAATATTCTGTAATTCTTGTTTACATTATCTTCATTTTACCTTCAAACGAAATTAATATTGCGGATTCATTGATTTTCGTGGTTACCAATTTTTTGGGATTGATGACTCATAGTTCTATCGTGGATATTTGATTTCGTTGGTTTGCAAAAGTTGATTTACAAGCCTTAGAAAAATTATTACCTGTTGATCAATAATACATCAGTACCTCGTTTTTACCCATGACATTAATGAAAACGTGTATCCCATTAATAATTATAAATCCACATTAAAATAAGGGTAACAAGAACTGCATTTTTCAATTTACTGACTAAAACTTATGATTAAAAGTTCATAGTTCAACGTATGTTTGCTTTAATCTGAGAAATAAAGAATCTACCTCCAAATAAAGATGTTCGACAACAAACAATATGCACACTCATATATAACATATCATTGCCATAATCATAAAGGTAGCTGTATAATCAAGTATACCAATACATGCAATATGTGGGAGATTTGATTGGATTTTTGGTGTTTTCACGCCACTTTTAAGCACCGCATTTATGCTAGCTCGTGGTGACCAGTTTATTTTGGTAGAGAAAGCCGGAGTGCCCGGAGAAAACAACCGACCTTCAATAAGAAAACTGACAATCTTAGTCAATTAAGATTGGAGTCGAGTGCACCCTCATGAGTTGGGTTCGAACTCACAACCTCAGTATTGACTGGCTAGTGGTTACAGTAGTAACTACCTAGATCACTTGGTCACCGAGGCCCTTTTAATGAGTTGGGTTCGAACTCACAACCTCAGTATTGACTGGCTAGTGGTTACAGTAGTAACTACTTAAACCACTTGGCCATCGAGGCCCTTTTAATATGTGGGAGAAAACATTGAGAAAGAAAAAATAACACGTAAATGAAAACGGTGAAAATAATCAATCAACCTTTTATTAGTTGTTAATAAGAGGCATCGGTGCTTTACCCAAGATGATAAGAAGCAACAGTACTTTACCAGGGCTTTTTTATGATTTACGAACAGCGTTATACTACTGTTGCCTTTATTTACCAGTTCTTTAATCTTAAGAATTCTACTTATTATACTTATCAAGGTAAAAAAAAAGTACCCAAATCACATACGCTAAAAGAAGTCGAGATCGGTTGTCTAAACATAAAAATGAAGCCATTAGGCGTCTCCTGGTTGACCAACCGGTATGGGGATATACTTAGTAAGAACAGCAACATATCTTGATAATATAAGTGCAGTCGCATTGTGTCACATTTAAAAATGGTATATATAGTCAAGAAAGTCAACACTGCATATTTAACATAATGTGTTTTAAAACACACATCTAACTTTTTAATAATGATAATAACTATTCTTTTTTTAACAGCGTACCAATCTATTCAATTGATGAAGAAAGCCACACTGAATCCGACCATGCCTGGGAGATATGCTCAGTTTTTTAATGAATGTGCATTCTGTAAAGACACTTGCGATTGCGAGTGTGTAAGACGAACATGTGTTGACACTACATGTTGTAGCCAGCCCAGATTGGGACGTTCAAGCATTCTTGCTTATCTTCAAGAAATAATTTTAACACTGTATGCCAACAAATAAAAGCGACAACAGTTAATAAAGGAGATGTGGGTTTGTTCATTTTTGAATTATTAAGTATAAGTATCTAAAAGAGGGGCCGAAGATACAAAATGGAAATCGGTAAGAAACGGACAACGTCAAGGCCAAAAACAAAAAAAGACCAACGTAAAACAGTTGTACCCAGAACACAACATATAGAATGATATAAAACCACCGAGTTGGCTCAACGATAAAGGAAATTTGTACCTAATGAAAGCCCTTTCATACGGGAACATTTTGGATAAATTCATTTTTTCCTTCATGTTAAGTATGTGAATACAGTACTAAGTATGTTTAGTCGATGAGTTTTAATTATATAATTATGTAAATGATACCAAAGGGACATTCAAACTCATAAGTCGAAAATAAACTGAGAAAGCCACGGCTAAAAAAGAAAAAAAACAGTTGAACAATGGTACACAAAGCACAACATATAAAACTAGACACCAATCAACATGAACATTACCAAACACGGGTCGATCTCAGGTGCTCTAATTCTCGTTTTAACTTGACATACTTTGGAGGTTTGAAGTTGTTAAATTCTATATAATGTGCTTTAAGAAATACATTAGACCAGTTAAGTCTTCCATACACGTTTATTCTCGTATGTGACTTAAATTAATGCTGTTATAAATAATGCTTGATGGCAGTATTTAAATAAAACATGTAATATAAATGTTTTTGTGCGTAGATCGACATTAGGCAGTATTTTTAATATTAAAGATTTCAATGTCCATTAAAGATGACTGCAATAAAATTTCAACTTAATTTAGTTTTCGTATCCATAATTTGTGGATTTATCAATTGAAAAAGTTAAGTTTGTAATATTCTGTAATTCTTGTTTACATTATTTTCATTTTACCTTCAAACGAAAATAATATTGCGGATTCATTGATTTTCGTGGTTACCATTTTTTAGGGATTGATGACTCATAGTTCTATCGTGGATATTTGATTTCGTTGGTTTGCAAAAGTTGATTTACAAGCCTTAGAAAAATTAATACCTTTTGATCAATAATTCATAAGTACCTGGTTTTTACCCATGACATTAATGAAAACGTGTATCCCATTAATAATTATAAATCCACATTAAAATAAGGGTAACAAGAACTGCATTTTTCAATTTACTGACTAAAACTTATGATTAAAAGTTCATAGTTCAAAGTATGTTTGTTTTAATCTAAGAAATAAAGAATCTACCTCCAAATAAAGTTGTTCGACAACAAACAATATGCACACTCATATATAACATATCATTGCCATAATCATAAAGGTAGCTGTATAATCAAGTATACCAATACATGCAATATGTGGGAGATTTGATTGGATTTTTGGTGTTTTCACGCCACTTTTAAGCACCGCATTTATGCTAACTCGTGGCGACCAGTTTATTTTGGTGAAGAAAGCCGGAGTGCCCGGAGAAAACAACTGACCTTCAATAAGACAACTGACAATCTTAGTCAATTAAGATTGGAGTCGAGTGCACCCTAATACGTTGGGTTCGAACTCACAACCTCAGTATTTACTGGCTAGTGGTTACAGTAGTAACTACTTAAACCACTTGGCCATCGAGGCCCTTTTAATATGTGGGAGAAAACATTGAGAAAGAAAAAATAACACGTAAATGAAAACGGTGAAAATAATCAATCAACCTTGTATTAGTTGTTAATAAGAGGCATCGGTGCTTTACCCAAGATGATAAGAAGCAACAGTGCTTTACCAGGACTTTTTTTATGATTTACGAACAGCTGTATACTACTGTTGCCTTTATTTACCAGTTCTTTAATCTTAAGAATTATACTTATTATACTTATCAAGGTAAAAAAAAAGTATCCAAATCACATACGCTAAAAGAAGACGAGATCGGTTGTCTAAACATAATAATTAAGCCATTAGGCGTCTCCTGGTTGACCAACTGGTATGGGGATATACTCAGTAAGAACAGCAACATATCTTGATAATATAAGTGCAGTCGCATTGTGTCACATTTAAAAATGGTATATATAGTCAAGAAAGTCAACACTGCATGTTTAACAAAATGTGTTTTAAACAAACAACACACATCTAACTTTTAAATAATGATAATAATTTCTTTCTTTTTTTATTAACAGCGTACCAATCTATTCAATTGATGAAGAAAGTCACACTGAATCCGACAACGCCTGAGAGATATGCTCAGGTTTTTAATGAATGTACATTCTGTAAACAAACTTGCAATTGCGAATGTGTAAGACGAACATGTGCTGATACTCGATGTTGTGATGACGGACGCACAACTTCTAACTCTTTTGCTCCTTGTTGTCTCGTTCCCATACCCTTATTCGGACGTTCTACCTTTCTTGCTTATCTGCAAGAAATAATTTCAACAATGCATGATAACAAATAAAAGCGACAACAGTTAATAAGGGAGATATGGATTTGTTTATTGTTGTACTTTGATGTATTAGGTATCTAAAAGAAAGGCCGACAATATCAAATGAAAATCAGAAATAAATGGACTAAGCCATGTACAAAAAAGAAAAAGACCAACATCAAACAGTTGAACACATAACACACCATAGAAAATCAAAGCCTGAGCAAAACGAACCCCAACAAAAATTGGAGTTGATCTCATGATCTCCGGAAATGTAACTAATAGATTATAAACGAAACGGTTTTTACCTTAATGAATGTACTCAATACCAGTTTTAATGAATAGTCATCAAAGGTACCATAATTATGATTTTATACGCCAGACGCGCGTTTCGTCTGCATAAGACTCATCAGTGGCGCTCAGATCAAAATAGTCATAAAGCCAAACAAGTACAAAGTTGAAGAGCATTGAGGACCCTAAATTCCAAAAAGTTGTGCCAAATACGGCTAAGGTAATCTATTCCTGGGATAAGAAAAATGAAAATTGTTTCATGGTATAGACAACAAAAAGAATGTGTAGCTTTGGTGCGCAAACACCTAAAGATTGAGCAACACGAACCCTGAACAAAAACCATGAGTGATCTCATGAGCTATCAAAGGATAAGCTAGTCCTGCTTCACGTGTGGCATGTTTCACAAATGAAAAAGGCGAGAAACTGTATGGCTTTATAGTATTGTGTTAGTTTAAATATTAATGACGTCATCACAGTAATTTATTCAAAATGGTCTTTCACGACCATCATGAACATGATAAATATTTGGATTAGTATTGTGAAAATAACTGTAAATTTGTTGATTTCGTTTTTGTCGAGCCTAGCTGCGACAAAAGTCGCAGAAAGCTCGACATAGGGATAGAGATTCGGCGGCGGCGGCGTTATCTCACTTCTTAAAAGCTTTATATTTTAGGAGGATAACCTGAATGCTTCATACTTTGTATAAGGATGCCTCATGTTACGAAGTTTCCGTCAGTCTCATGTCCAATGCTCTTGACCTTATTTTCATGGATCAGTGAATACTTGAAAAAAAAGTTAAGATTTTTTGTAATGTTAAATTCTCTCTTATTAAAAGTAAGAGGATAAATATATTTGGTATGTGCGTACCTTGCAAGGTCCTCATGCCCGTCAGACAGTTTTCACTTCACCTCGGCCTTATTTCATGGATCAGTAAACAAGGTTAAGTTTTGGTGGTCAAGTCCGTAAATGCACTGATACTATATATGAGCGGGAAATTCCTTGAAAAAACAAAGGAATATAAAATGCATGCACGCCTGTTATATCTTCATTTGTTTTAATATTTAAATTTTATATAGAATAATAAAGATTAATTTAAATTTTGATGTAACGCGTCTTCTGATTGGCTGATGTTATTCTGTTATCAGCCTATAGACATAATTAAGTCATGTGACCGTGACGTCATCAACGTTTTTTCAATGTTTTCTATGGTTTAAAATTGAATTTAGAATTAAATTATAAGAAATGACTATAATATTTTTTCTGTCTATTCGAAATAACATAACAAATGAGGTGCACACTGTTAAATAAACCGCTACGCGCGTTATTCAGTGTGCACCAAATTGTTTATGTTATTTCTTCATAGACAGACAAAATATTACAGTCATTCCTTAAATATATAAAAGGAGCACTCATTAAACCCGTCTTTCAGCTCCATATGTTTTCATTATTTTTCTCATTCTTCAAATAAGAAATAAAAACACAAGACAAAATAAAAGACTACATTTAAGAGTACATGTATTAAATTTTAAGCTTAAACGACCTGATCCTCCTCTGTGTCTGTACTGAAATCAGATACATTTGAATACATCAAAGATATAAATCCAAAGTTTGAAAAAACACAATCACTAGTTCAGTCCGCTAGCGCACGAACAAACATGATACACAAACAATATGTCTTCATGTAGTTTTCGTGTAGTTTACCTACCTTTGTTCTTGATTGGTTTTTTTTTAATTGTTCAGCATTCGCATTTTGTTAAAGAGGCCAACATAAAGGATAAAATAATGCACGCAAAAAACATGCACTAGGAATTCATAAACCATATATGTAGTTTATCCTCACCTGTATCTTAAAATTTCACAGAGATCTTTCTGGTTTCCAAGCAGAAGATCTGAGAAGCTCTCGTCCGTTTTAAAAACATCGTGTACTTGAAATTGTAACAATTCTGCTTATCAGTTATATGATTAAAGTCTCTGTGATTGAAGTTCTGTGCACATACATATTTGGTGGTTCGGTATATCTAGAACAAAGTGTCCACACAGTTAGCAATTTTCCCTAGCTCTTTTGCTCGGGATATATCAGTTTGTTTTGGGGAAATCACGTTTTTCTTGTATGTCTCGGGATATCGTGGTACCGGACGCCGTCATCTTTTGGCTCCCACTCTTGTGAGTGTTAATGAAATGCCAAGTAGATTAGCCACCGCTATATATTTATTGTGTGTAAATTATATTCAACCATAAATGTCTTTTGAATAAACATCGTTATATCTACACGCGGTTTTATATATAGTTTGTTCAATATCCCATAACTTGGGGAGACAACCGGAAATCTTTTTTCTTCAAAAATCAATTGGTATGAAGCTGTATTTTAGTATGTCTCTTTTCGTTTGAAGTCTGAGGAAATGTTGACTGTGCATGTTCTTTGTTGTCCTTGATGGTTTTTTCAGTTGCTCAGATGGTAGGTTTGCTTGGCCATGTAAACTTTTACAGAAAAGGATCAGTCTGTTTTGTGTTCGGCGGTCTTTTAATGGTGGCAATTGTAGTTGGTCTAAAATTGAAGTCATACTTCCTGTTCGTAGTTGTAATTAGATGTTATGAATCTAGCCGCTCTTTTCTGTACATTTTCCAGTTGATCTTGAAGATATATTTGATGTGGGTCCCAGGCGGTACTAGCATATTCTAGGACAGGTTGTATCAGTCCTTTATATGCCTGGAGTTTAACTTCAAGTGGACATGCTGATAAGTTTCTTTTTTTTAATAAACCTAGTAATGTCCTATAAGATTTGTTGCATATTTCATCTATGTGCTTTCCCCAATGTAGGTCATTTGTGATGTTAACTCCTAGGTATTTAATAGATGTTAAAAATTTGAGTTCTGTATCTTTTAACGTGTTTTAAATGGTGTTGTTTTCTTCTTTCGACTCAATGTCATCATATTGCATTTAACGGGTTGGAATCTCATATCCCCAATGTGTCGCCAAGTTACAAGGGTATTCATATCTTTCTGAAGTTCTTTACGGTCGTCTTCACTTTTTATTTCTCTATAGCATACACAGTCATCTACGAACAGCCTTATTTCTGCTGTTACATCTTCTGCTATGTCATTGATATGGACAAGAAAAAGGATGGCACCAAGAACTGTCCCTTGTGGTACCCCTGATAGGACTGTCGATGTTTTGGACTTCACCCCATTCACTACTACACACTGAGATCTTGTAGATAGGAAGGTATCAATCCAATTTAGGATGTTTTTCGGCACGCCAAAGTGTGTAGTTTACTTTTTAATAGCTCGTGCGGTACGGTGTCGAATGCTTTTTCAAAATCCAAAATAAATATATCGGTTTGTTTCCTGTTGTCAATGGCAGTTGCCCAGTCGTGTATTACGTTAATAAGTTGTGTTTCACAGCTGTGTCTTCTTCTAAATACATGTTGATGGCTATTTAGGATATTATGATCTTAAAAATGCTGCATAAGGTTCGAGCAAATGACATGTTCTAATAGTTTGCAAGTGCTACATGTTAAAGATACTGGTCTGTAATTACTTGTGATTGTTCTGTCGTTCTTCTTAAATAATAGGCATATGTTAGCATTTTTCCATTCATCTGGGATGGTTCCTCTGTTGATGGATTGTTGGAAAAAGTGAGTCATTACCTCTGATATTTCAGGTGCCAATTCTTTCAGTACTCTGGGATGTATGCTATCAGGGCCCATCGCTTTTGACGCTTTTAAGTATCTTCTCCACTCCTATGGTTGTTACTGTGATTTTCTCATTTTGTCTACAAGGGGAGTTTTGTATGGAATAGATTCATATTTTGTTTCGGTATAAACGCTTGTAAACTGTGTGTTCAATGCCTCCTCTTTCTGTTGGTCTGTATCGGCGGTCTTATTATCTTGAGTTTTCAGTGGTGGTATTCCCTGTTTGTCTGCCTTCTGGTTGCTAATATATTTCCAAAATGGTTTTGTATCATGTTTTATATCGCCTATCAAGTTGTTGACGTAGTTGACTTGTTATGGGCTGTTTCGATTTCATTATTAATTGTGCGTCTTATTTCTTGCCATTTTCGTTTTATTCTTATACTGTTGGTTTTTTTTTATAATTTGTCTGTTCTTTCGTTTTATCATGGTCTTGATATTATTATTTATCCATTGTATTGACTGTTTTCCTTTTGATGTTTTAGTTGGTACATTAATTTTGGAGGTTCCTGGTATAAATTGTTTTATCATGTTCCAGTTTTCTTCTACATTCCTATTGTTTTGATGGCCATTGAAATATCGGTCTCTTGTAAATTCTCTTGAGTCTTCTTTCATCTGATTGTAGTTTCCCTTTGAGTATTGGAAGAATGTCCTTTCTTGTCTTTTTTTCCTTGGAATTGTGCATCGCAGAGTACCCATGGCAATGTCGTGGTCGCTAAACCGATCAGGTGAGTGGATATCTGTGAACTGCCCTGGTAGGGTTGTTATTAAAAGGTCCAGGTGTGTTCTGACTATGGTGGCCAATAGGGCCAATAGGGAAATCGAGAAATCTCGATATGCTGATGATTCAACATTGCATTTTCATGATAAAAACATTGAAAAAATAAACAGCATATTGCAAAATGATTTAAATGCTATACAATCTTGGTGTAACAATAACAGTATGAAAATCAATGCACAAAAAAATAAGTGTATGAAATTGGGTTCAAAACAAAAACTTAAACAACTATCAGAATTATGTATTACCGTCAACGAAACATGTATTGAGAATGTCCATTCTTTCAAATTACTTGGAATAGACATTGATGAAAATTTAAGCTGGGAAGATCATGTTGATCGTATATGTAAAATTATCTCATCTAAAGTATCACTTTTATATAAAATTAAAGTATATTTGCCAATACACACAAGGCAACTATTTTATAATGCATATATTCTACCATATATAGACTATTGTAGTTCAGTTTGGGGAAATTTATTACAAAAAGATTCAGATAGAATCATAAAACTTCAAAAAAGAGTAGCAAGAATTATACTGGAATGCGATATTTCTATTCCATCTAATTTCATGTTTTCTTCTTTAAAATGGCTATCTTTTACCAAAAGAATAAAATACCAACAATCAATTCTAATGTATAAAATTGTAAATGGGCTAACACCTGATTACTTAGCAATACTAAATATTGATGATGTGCAACGCCATAACTTAAAATCTGTCTCTAATATTGATCTTTTTGTTCCAAGACCAAATACACATTTTTATAAAAAATCTTTTCATTATTCTGCAACCAAAGTATGGAATAATTTACCACTAGAAATAAAAAAATGTCCTAATGTGGAATTATTCAAGAAACATAGTTATAATCATTTTCTTGAAAATTATATGCAAGTCAAATAATTTGTTTTCCTCTAACAAAACTATATCAAATATTGTCATGTTTATTACCCTTTGTATATTTCAATGATTGAATTGTGTATATACTAGTAATATATATTGTAATTTAATGTATGAATGTATGAATGTTAACTGTATGCATGTATTTTGTTTGAGGGCCTCAATGCAAATTAGACTATTTCTAATTGAGTTACCCTCTTTAAATAAAGAATTTATAGATTATTATTATTATTATTAGAAAGCAAGAACGCGAAAACACGAAAACGAAAACGCGAGAACGCGAAATGAATTTCTCGATTCAACGTTTTTGCTTTCTCGATTTCCCGATTTCCCGATTTCCCAATTTCTCGATTTCTCGATTTCTCGATTTCCCCATTTCCCCATTTCCCTATTTCTCAATTTTTCGATTTGCTTTCTCGATTTCTCGATTTCCCGATTTCGCGTTGGAAAAGTGAGAGGAGAAAACGCGAAAACACGAAAAGGGGAAAGATGTTCCGAATGTCAATGGTGGTAGTTTAACCTGGTGACGGAGAAAACTTTTTTAGATTTTAATAGTGGTTTTAGTGGAAACGAAGTGAAAATCCTATTGGTGATGGTGCAACATCGTCTTCTTCTATTTGGTGACCTGTCAAACAAACTGTACATAGTGTTATTGAAATATAAACAATCGAATTAGTTCACTGCCCTATCTACATATAAAGGAAAATGGCCGACTTTTAGATCTGGTTTTAACTTTTACGAAATTCTATATTTTAAATCAAAGTTCCGTCAAACTTTTACTACGTTTCATCAAGAACCGTTTTTAGTGTTTTAAAGAGTATAAAATTTTTAGCTGCATTTTATCCAAATCTATTCTTAGCCGTATCAAAGGAAAATATATCAGACAAAATATACTTTTAAATATTGACAATATAGTTTTTACATGATAAAATATATTACATCTACCAGAGAAGCAGGAAGTGCATAGTATTTAAAACTGAACAAACAACAACAAACAGTGCATGAGATAGAGATAGTGAAAGACAATTGATCCACATATAATATCCTCTATAACACATATAGCACCTTATATTCATCAGGGCATTGGCAAATTGTTAACACCATACATATAGAATATATATAAAGCCTGCTTACGCTAACTCACAGAAATAGAATCAACCTAGTATTAGTTCAATATAGTCATAGTAGCTTATGCATTAGGACCCTCTGCTAATATCATCACTCATCATTAAAATTCACAGAGGTATCTTAAAGAACTAGTGAAGCATAGTAGTCAATACATCATAGTGTGGACACTTCAAAATATCAGAAAAACTGAACAATTAGAATAAAATACACCAACTAATCATAGTGTATAATCAGTGACATTGAACTGTAAAGAATATTAAAATAACAAGATGGATACAAACATGCAGGTAGATCGAACACGACGTAGTCTACGAATTGCAGACAGAAATGAGCCGAATACAACTCAGACTCGCATTGAAACAAAACAATACGAACTGAACCAGAGAAGGGCAATTAGAAAACAGCTAGACTTATGTAACCTTATGTCTAATATAATGCACATAAATAAACTGGGAAATCATATTTATACCATGAATACAAGTACATACAAACTATATTCAGCCAAAATTATAAAGTACTTTGAAGAGCTACAAAATGAGCCAAATCACCAATATAGAGCTACAGTAACAAACAGGACTGATAAAAAAGGGGTTACCGTGGAACATAAGATCCAAATCCACACTAAAACTGCAACCCAAAGAAAAGGTACACTCAGATACTGTATTATGCTTTACCACACAACAGCAAAATTCATGGTAAATGGGCGACACCCGCATCTGTTCTTGGAAGACCATAACAGAATAACTCAAGAAATACAGAATGATCCAACATACCGATCACTTGCATATAGAACAAGACAACAGCTTGAAGCAGAACTCAGCAACATAACAGAAAATATGCAATCAAGAAATGAAACAAATAATGGTACAACTGATACTGATGAACAAAGACAGCAATGTCAGCTAATTTTAAACCAAAACCTGAATCAGTCAAACAACCAAGGGTGGATACAAGATAACCTGCTAAATAGCTCAATAGAATTAGAACAAACCATTGATCGCCTGGATAACAGTTTAACCTTCGCAAAAGAGACAAACAATCAAGATGTACCAACAATACAACAAATCGACACAAAAGATGATGAAGTATGGACTTGCCCAATCTGCACTATGGAGGCAAACAGGAACACCATTGAATGCACATCATGCCTAAATTGGATTCATTTTGCATGTGAGAAACTTAAAGAAAAAGAAAAAAAGCAATTTACAGAGAATGACCAACTGGAATTTATTTGCAGCAGCTGCAAACAACTGAATGATAACATGATAGATGAATTTATCCTGCCAAGATCTGATGAATGCACAGATTTGGAAGAGCATACAAGAGACATGGACACAAATGTAATACCTAGGGAATGTCATGAACTAAACTCAACGAATGAAGACTCAGATGCAAATCCAACTAGTAAATCCAACAATGAGAGACCCACCAGCCCAACGACAAAGGAACAGCATAAGGAATGTAACCGAAGAACACAACACAGAAGCTCAGAGTCAAACATAGATGAAAAGACTGAAATAGACGAAGATGTTACAATTCTTAAAGCCGTTGCAAATCTACAAACAACAGCAAAACAAAAAACAGCCAAGATCTTTGACAAAAGTCCGCAACTGGAGAGTACAGAGTCTAAAATAGATGAAAACAGGGTAATAAATGAAGATGAAACAACTCTTAAAGTGGTTGCAAATAAACAAACAGTAATGAAAAAGAAGGCGAAGACAACAATTAACATACAAGATACTACGCAAATCAACATTCTAGATGGAACCAACACAACTGGAATTCAAGAAGAAAACAGAGCGAATAGTAGTTTTAATCAATCAAATCCAGCTGTGGATAACCAAGCTATCTCCCAACAAACCCAGAAACCAAAGGAGCAGAAAAAAACCCTTCAAGCTCAATGACACTGAACAGCAATTAGCAGCATGTCGAGCTGAAATAGCTAGATAAGAAGATCTGAACAACGAAAAGGATAAAACCCTTGCAACAATGCGAATACGACTAATGGTTGAAGACGATATACCACAACAGAAATCCAATCAACAGAGCCCTGAGTTAAACAACTTGATCTTGCAAAACAAACTCAAGATTGAACGAGTACTTCTTGCAGTGGAACACCTAAGACTTCACCTCAGAAACATGGAAGAGAAACAAAACAAAATATCTGGTGATCCCACAGACATAAAAAGCTGTTACGAATGCCAAAAAAATGCTAGAAACTCTAACACCCACATAGAAAATCAAGTCAACGTTGTAAAAACAGCCTTAGACAGATTGGACCAGGATCTAGCACAAAACAAACGAGATGAAGATGTATGTAAAATTAATGACACTCATAACGAGGAACCAGAGACACAACCTGAAGTAATCATAAGAATCAAAGTAGGGGTAAAAACAAGAAAGAGAAATACTCCAAATAAGGAAATTAAATCGAAGGAGAAACAAAAACCCTCACAGCCAACCATCAACACAATCCAGTCAATGTGTAATATATCTGGGAACAACACATCAGAAACAGTATACAACGAGGATATAGATCAAATTAAAAACCAGCAAGACCCTTATGAACATATGATGGCTGCAACCATACAGAAAAAGTCAAAAAATCAACAAGCAAACAATGAGCAAAATAGCCACCAGCAAATAGATTCAAAAGCAAACAAGGAAGCAGAAGGTAGAATAACTCCGGTCTCTTGTTTAGGACATGGCCGAGCCAAAACCACCCTGGGGATACTGGCAGACCTGCTGACAGGAACACCACTGATAATGAACCATTAGAACCGAGTAATAAAGATCCAACAGAGGTACAATTATGTATACCAACACCAAACGAAAAAGAAATAATAGAAATTGGCAGTTTGAATACACAGAATGTAAGAGGAAATGCTATATACATACAGAACACACTGAAAAGGGTGAAGATCCTCTTTATTCAAGAACACTGGCTATTTAAATTCGAAAAGGAGGAATTTAAAACACTTTTCCCAAATCACGACACATATGCAAGATTTTCAGACGAAGAAGACGAAATCTCTCATGCATCAAGAATAAGAGGTTTCGGCGGTGTTGCTATCCTATGGGACAACAGCATAAGCACATTCAAAAAGCGCCTCCCAGATGGTAACCAAAGAATAGTAGCGATTCAAATCGAAGCCAAACCTAAGCCAATTTGCTTAATAAATGTATACCTACCAAGCAGAGGAAAAGATCAAGCCAAAACAAAATACATGGAGGTACTAGATAGTCTACGAGAAATGATCATAAAATATAGAGACACCCACCTTCTGATAATCGGTGGTGATATGAACGGCTATCTCTTTCGGAAACCTGAAAACGATCACGACAAAGCACTAAAATCCTTCATGGCTGAACAGGATCTGACCATTCCAAAGCAATATCCAGAAACAGCAACTTTCTTTCACCACGACGGCAAGGCCTCCGCAACAATTGATTACTTCATTACACCAAGAAATCAAACAGCAGAGTCAATTGGAGATATACAAAATATGGGACTACAACCTCTTAACACATCTGACCACAGCCTAATCATGGGTAAAATCAAAGTAGAGAAGTTGGCAAATACACCCAAAACCATACCCAGCCAAATAACATTCAAAAAGCCAAAATGGGAAAAATGTGACAAGCAAGTATACAACCAAACAATTGAAGAGCTGCTTGAAACGAACAAGGCACCTGTACATTGTAAATTTGACATCGCACTTGATGTAGTGCACCTGACAAATGTTCTACATGAAGCAGGAACTGCATCTATTCCAAAATACAATGCTCAAAAACAGAATGTCACAAGAACAAAAGGAAGAGGGGCATGGAACCACGAAATAGAGGAGGCCTCAAAGGCGGCAAAAATTGCATACCACAAGTGGAAAACAACTGGCTCACAAAGAAACCCCAACAACCAACTATATCAAGATATGAAAAGTAAGAAAAAGAAATTTAGACAACTCCAGCGACAAGCACAATCCAGAATAAGAGAAACCAAATACAATAACATTATGGAATCTCAAGAATTCAACCAAAAACTTTTTTACAAACTCATCAAAGAACAAAGAACAACAAGACATGGAGAAACAGACGTAATCATTGTAGATGACGAAATACTAGATGATGATGACAAAATTCTAAATGGCTGGAAAAAACACTTTGAAACTTTGGCAACACCCATGGACAACGGTGAATATGACAAAGATGTACAACATTTGATAAATATTGATTGCCTACTCATTGAGGAACTTATCAAAGGCCAAACATCCAAACAACTTATCCTAAAAGTAAATGATAATGTTATCAGAAAAGCTGTATGGAAACTGTCCAATGGAAAAGCTCCAGACCACCTTGGCTTAACTGCAGAACATCTTAAGTTTGGGGGTGAAGCCGCAATCACATATATAACATCTATCATCCTGAACATCATCACATACTGCTATATCCCAGAAAACCTACAGACAGGCTTGTTAACTCCAGTATTAAAGAAGGACAAAGACTCTAAACTGCCTGGTAACTACAGAGGTATTGCAGTTACTCCAGTACTGAGTAAGATACTTGAAACTGTTCTCCAAGATGACACAAATGATGAACTCAAAGCCACACAAAGTAGATTACAGCGGGGGTTTACAGAAGAGACATCACCTGTTAATGCTGGACTTATAGTAACAGAAGGTATTAATGAAGCTTGTGACCAAAACATCTCTGTTGGAGTGGTAACCCTGGACGCAGAAAAGGCATTCGATAAACTCGACCACCAAATACTCCTCAGAAAAGTATTCCACTCTGGAATTAAGGATACAAGATGGCTACTCATTAAGCTGCTACAAACAGAAGCTAATACCAAGGTCAAATGGAAAGGCAACCTGAGCAAAATATTCCAGTCCAGACAAGGCATTAGACAGGGAGCAAAACTTTCACCATCCCTGTATAAAAGATACAACAATCAACTACTACAAACATTACAACTACATGATGCTGGGGCAAAAATTGGAACAACATTTATTGGGACACCCACAGTAGCTGATGACATTGCTCTGATTGCTTTTAACCCTATAGATCTACAGTGTGCACTGAATATCGTGAACGACTCAACCAAAATAGACAAAGTCACAATAAACTCCTCCAAAAGTGATGCAGTGATCTTTAGCACCAAAAGAGGAAGAGAGCCACAGGAATGGAAAATTGGAAACGAAACAATAACAGAAGTCCAGGAAACAACTCATATTGGGATAGTGAGAAATACCAACAAGAAAAATGATATTGAAAGCAGAATAGAAAAAGGACGACGTACAATGTATGCCTTACTAGGCTAGGTGATGTACGACAAAAATGCATGGCGAAGCTAGTCAACAAGCTAAGAGAGATAGAAGGGGGTGGTACAATCGACGTCAGTAATGATGAAATACTGATGGAAATTATACTGGATTGTTCTAAGACAAATATACTGAATAATCAGCCAATGGACAAGCTACTGGATATAGAAAGGCAAACACAAGATCTTTGCTACCAGTTACATATAAAGCGAACAAAACTTTTATGTGACATCAAGTAAAAGAAATGTATGAAGGCTCTAATTATTTTAGATTTTAACTTTTATAAATCTAAAGTATATATTTAAATACTAAAATAGCAAATAAGTCTTACTAAAATGTTCTAGATTTTAACTGTTAAAGTTTTCAAGTAATATAACACCGAAATCGTAAATATATGGTGTGTACTGTCTGCATGGGATGCCAAGCTAACTAGTACACTCTATAATATCTTCAAATCAAGAGCAATATCCAATATAGTCTGTACAGTCTGCATGGGATGCCAAGCTAAGGGAGCTACCATTTGATTTTTATGGGGGGGCTAGGATGAAATTTGAAAAAAATAGGCAGGACAGGAGTTTTGAGTAAAAAAAAAAGGCAGGATGAGACACTTTGCAAAAAAAAAGGCAGGATGACAATTTAGGTAAAAAAAAGTCAGGATAAACTAATAAAAAAAATGCAGGACCGAATAGAGTGAAAAATAAAAAGGCAGGACAGAGATTACAACTAAAAAAAATGCAGGACACAATTTTTCATCCTAGCCCCCCCCCCCCCATAAAAATCAAATGGTAGCTCCCTAACTTGTATCAGTCTATCAAGAAGTGCGTGATTTATACTTTTAATGATAGCCTTGGCAGGGCACTTATAGTTTTATTAAATAAGCTTTAAATAACATTTTTATCATAATATAGTGGTGAACGCTATTGCCACAATAGTTCTGTGTACATTTGTTATCGTGATATTGTATTTGCAACTTGTGCCGTGTACATGTTTATTGTGATACAAGTGGTGAACATTAGCTGCATACATTTTTACCGTGATATCGTGTTGATTCTTATTACCGCAATTGTGATGTGTACATAATATTTTTAACTTATTATCGTCGTAATATTTTAAGACTTTTAAAATATTTCTTTTAGTCGTACATATTTTTAATGTAAATATAAAGATATCCGCAATCTCGGTGTGTAAATTAAATTGTTCATCCGATAAGTGGAGTGCTCCGATTAAACGGAGGTGAATACCTGTACAGAACAGAACAGAACAGAGCTGGTTTACATGGGAAAAATGGTATCAATCCTGTAGTAACGAATAAAATATTTACAACATTTAGCAGGCCTAGAATAACATATGGACTTGAAGTAGTAATATTACAGCAGAAAGAACTCAACGCTTTGGAAATCTACGAGCGAAAACTACTGAAACAGATCCAAGGGCTCCCTGACAGATGCGCTAACGTTGCGCAGTCTATGCTTAACTAGGGACAACTCCAATTACAGTACATACAGAGCGAAACTCCTTGACCACCTTTTTCAATATTGCTTCACATCCAGAGTTTATAGAACATGAGATTGCCAGACGTCAGTTAGCAATGAAGGATGAAACAAGTAATAGCTGGTTTACACATATAAGGATCATCCTACAGAAATATAGCCTTCCAACAGCATTCGAAATTATGAACAATCCACCAAGTAAAACCCTATGGAAGAAGCAAATCGACTCAGCAATCAACAACTACTGGGAAGAGTACTGGAGAGATGAGATTGAACAGAAAAAATCATTAAAATATCTAAACCTACAAGAACTGGCTACCAAACATCCACACAACATATGGAAAACAACTCAGAACAACATCAGGGACATCTCAAAAGCCACAATCAAAGCTCGACTTCTAACAGGTACCTATACTCTCCAAGCTGATCGAAAAAGATTCAATCAACATGCAGTGTCTGAAACCTGCCTTCTCTGTAAAACACACACTGAGGACAGATGCCATTTCATCCTTAAATGCACAGTACTAGAGTCACCACGTTCAAAGCATTTAGCTCTACTAAAGCAGCTCTTGGCTAGGAAAATCAGCACCGACACAGCAGAAGAAATATTTAACGACGAAGAGCTTCTCATGCACTGTATTCTGGACTGCTCAATGTTAACCAGAATGGGATATATAGAAATACAAAGTGACATTATCAGAGACATTGAAGAAATCAGCAGAAATTTGATTTATGAATTGCACAATCTTAGGGCAGTGAACCGTAATAAAGTATAATAACAATCTATGAACTTAATATCGTGTGAGACAATAGGAACTTTTAAATGATATATTTGAATTTTATTATTTTATTTTTTTTCCGAACACCACCACCAATCTTTTCGATTGGTAACCATATACCTGTTTACGACAGGGTGCTCCGAAGTCAACGGAGGAATATACCAGCACAACAACAACAACAACAATGGCCGCATCCGGCCACCATATCCAAACCACAAAGTAATTTAATGGTCTGTTGTATTGCAGTTCCATTTTAAGAATAAACTTATACAAAAATGTTCAGAACAGTTTTTTTTAACCTTACAATAATGGTGTTCCATGATTAGGAGCACAGAAAAACATTATGACTAAAGTCACCAAAACATTAGTTTCTCTCCCTTTACCTACATTCCCTTGATAGATAAGATCAAAAATATTTTGAAATAACTTTCAGACAATTTATGCAAAAATATACATTCATTTTTATGGAGATAAAATGTAAGTGCAACATCTTTAACATATCAAATACTTTATACCGACAGTCGTCGGTCGAACAAGCTAAGCCTAAGGTTATTGACCCGCTTCAGTACATGCGAACTACCTGGTAACATTCATACACTACAGGTGTGTATACACTTTCTTTTTTACAATTGCCTACATTTATTTAAATAAATTTCCATGTTGTTGAGAAGATCATGTATCTTTTATTTATGCGGATAGGTGTAAACCACAGGCATTTGTGGAGTGGACCCCCACCCCCCTTTTTATATTTTATTTGAACTTTTTGTTTTCTTTCATACTTCAACTTAAAGGCCACTTTAAACAATCACTTACGTGTAAAATAAAACCTTCATAGTTAATAAAATTGATATCCTCATGTTGTTATGTGTATGTTTTATCAGGGAATGTGATATTAATTAACTTCGTTTTATACTTATTTAAGATGTCATTTTAAATAAGTTTAAAACGAAGTTGATATCACATTCCCTGATAAAACATACACATGTTGAAAGTTTTTTCAATGCAATTAAACAATATATTATTACATTGGTTGCAATGAATAACATTTATTTCCCAATTAAATAAAAACCGATAATTTCACATGTGAAATAAACATGGTTATTTCACTCTCTGACGTCATACAACAAAAGGCGTTGTCAAGACGTCGATAACCGCGGATCAAAACAAATTGTGAATGCGTAGAAAAAAGATATAGTTCCTTACATGTTTTACATTAATTTCTTCAAAAAAAAAATCCATTTGCCAATGTAATAAAAAGAATAACTAATCGAAGAATTCAAATAGAGAAAAATATTCAACGAGTGACCGAACAACACATTAATCATTTGTTAATTCACGAATGCGCGTAGGGCATGAGTTAATTATCAGTGTAAATTGTTCGGTCACGAGTTGAATATTTTTTGATTGTATTGAATGATTGGCAAATTTTATGTGTCTGTCTAGTTGATCTGACTTTGACCTAATTTTAGAGAGGTTATGTTTTTTTTCTTTTAAAAAATGGTCTAGCAGGTAACAAAAAAATAAATTCTGAATTCAAATTCCCCCCATACCTTAATAATCTTATAGTCATGATAGTGTTATATTTTGAAGAGAAAAAAAATTTGATTGTCAGATTTATATGTCGAAAAACTAAATAAATTTATTTGCATTTTGTGCAAAATAAAATTCTGACTAATAAATAACCCATAACAAAATGAGTGTTATCTGGGACTATTATACTATTATTAGTATAATAGTTAGTCCCAGGTGTTATATGGGTCAAAAGATTTTACCATGTATCGGGAGAAAAACATTTGAAGATTTTGTTTAACCCTGAACTCAGCACATCCTTAAATCCATATAGGTTTGCTTAATTTGGTTTATGGAAAGACTGACCTTAACCTCTTCCACATGGTTCAAAATATAATCATAATGGTCAATGTAAAGTTTTTATGGAAAGGGACTGGCAATGGCATACATTGCATATCAGATAGTATAACCAAAGTCAAATATATATATAGAGAGTATGAAATGATTGTAAGGACAGTAAGGTGTGCATTCACATGATCATCTACATGTAGCTGGGTTCATCTGATCTGGAACTGATTTTGATGGTTCTTGTAATTAAATATTAAGTTTTCATTATTAAATTTGTTTCTCATTCTCAGATTCTTTAAGTTTAACATAACCTAAAGTTACTGTATTAAATGATTGAAAAGTGTATTATACTGCAATCAGCTATTTTACTATACAGATAAAGCTATACGAATAAACGTAAGCTTCATACGTCAATGACCTCAACTAACCTTTAAGCCCCGCCTACTTACCGCAACTACTGTATTTCATCAACAACGTCACGTCACAACCATGACAACGTGTAGTAACAATGTCAAACTTTTATTAATTTCACTTGTTATGTCTTCAAATTGGTAATTTATATACCATGTTATTAATTAAGTTAATTTTCCCTTTTTAATTCATTAAAATGTCAATGTCTTACTGCCTGGACTACGGTCATAGGGAAGTACCCCAAGATGGTACCCCAAGAGGGAAATTCCAAACGCTTTTTTTAACAATATATGTTACATATCTTTTTATATTTTTTTTTTTATTTTTTATCGATTTCAGTATAAAAACAATATACGTATAGTGTCTTGAAATATGAAATTTATTTGTATTCGGCACGAAACAAGGGAAATGCTCGGTAGAACGTCGCATTTCCCCGTTTCTAAGCCTCATACAAATAAATTTCATATTTCAAGACACTATACGTATATTGTCTAACAGTATGTTCGTATGGCATGGTCCAGATGACACTGGTGATAAAATCATGTTTATCGTAAATATAAAGACTTTTAACATCAATTCAATCATTGTTGTCAGTGGTGATCAGTAAAACAGACCAGACATTTTGTACATGGGCACATTAGATCTTGTTACATTTACTTGGGTAAAATTAATGATAGAAAACATTAATGCAAATGATTTTGACAAATATTTTAGATATTATGAATATATGGCAAAATTTACATGTGCAAGTGTGTATTTCTCAGAGTATACATATAATTCATTCATTCTGATTAGAATACAGATTGTGTGTCAAATTGCCAACCTTGCTTTCAAAAATCTGACAATATTTTGCATTACTTTCTTTTCTGGTAATTATTATCAGCCAATTAAATTTCAACCTATAAAATTTCAACCTATAAAATTTCAACCTATAAAATTTTGAAGGTGTATGTCATTGTATGTATTCATCTGACAAAACCAGAGGAATAGGAAAGATTAAAAAGAAGATGTGATATGAACTATAAATGCCAATGAGACACTCTTCACAAAAGACCTAATGACACAAAAATTATCAACATACAGCTTTCAAAAATGAGCAAAGCCCATACCTTTAGTCAGCTTTAAAAGGTCCCGAAGTAAAAAACATGACAAATGTGAAACAATTCAAACAAAAACAAATAACCAGCCTAAATTATGGACAAACATTTTTTTTTAGTAACACATCAACAAAGGATAGCCACTGAAGGTCATTATAACAGAAAATAGTATGGAAGATTTTCAGATCCTCGTAAGCTAAGCTTGGACACAGAATCTGTGTTTTAATCAGATTATTAGTCATTGTAAATATTGTACTGTATATTTTTAGCTCATGGACACACACTATGACTAAAGGACTTCATGATTGCCTTTGTTTTGTGATATTCATTCTTACTGTTGGAAAACTGCAAGGTTTGTATTTTGTTTATAAGACAGTCATTTATTAATTGAAAATTGAAACAAATATTTTCCCTGCATTATAAATCATTACCAAAGTTAATCATGTTATCATGGTTATCATAAATTTTGTCTTTGTTATGACTTCAGTCATCTTTTTGGCTTGAGACTTGTGCTGAAGTAACTGACTTCTTATTCAGTAATGACAAAATGTACATCTTGCTGCACATTATCATAATCCTTAAGTTTACAAATATAAGAATTACAAATAAACCTTCTTGACTGATCTATCTGCATTATATTTTGACAGGTCAATCACAGGTACCAGTGATAGAGGGTGTTGTTACATCCAAAGATGGCCGACAGGAAGTTCATGGCTATGAGGGAAGGAGTTTAACTGTGACATGTACGTCTGAGCTGGATATGTTAACATTGATGTATAATAATACCTACTACAATGAAACAACGCTGAATAATGGAAGTTACTCGGTAAACTTCACAATCATGGCTGTGCGAGGGGATGATGGACAGAACATTACTTGTCAGTCAGTCAACTCAACAGATGGAGGAACTTATGAGTCATGGGCTGTCATATATTTGAGCTGTAGGTAGATCACACTTCATTTTAAACTTATTGGATATTCAGGGGTACACGCCTCAGGGAGTTAGAAACCCCCCCCCTTTCTTTATGGCACCACAACAAAGTTGTCGGTACCTTATAGTTTTACCCGTGTCAGTCATTCCATCTTTCACCTTCAGACTTTGACAAATTGTTGAAAATCACAATTATACAGACTTTTTTCTAAACACTTTTAGATATTGGACTGAATTTTGGTATGCATGGTATGTGAGTTAACCATGATGAGTTTCAGATCAAGATTTAGTTTTGTTCTGGTCTGCTGATTTTTGCCAAAGTTATGGAGTTACAACTTTGAAAATTGTTGAAAATCAGTTATACGGTCTTTTTTTCTATATGCCTTCATATTTTAAGCTGATTTTTGATATGTGAGACTACCATCATGTTTGTGTCCACATGTGTTGCTGAAATTGCAGATTTTTCAACTTTTTGAGACAGGGCCGTTCTTGTCCTTTCGACACATCTAGTTTTGATAATCAATGATCATCAATGCCTTTGAATTTATTTGAATGGGGTCATATGGTTAGAAATTATGAAGGATATTTCAACTTTGTACTCCTGTAGTTATTAATGCTAATAATAATTTGAAGTATACCAGGAATTTCAGAATATAATAGGATTAAACGGCACTAAATTTATCTTATAGTCTACACTTTTCCTATTTATACAGTTAATTTAGTCAACTCATTTAAAAAATTTATGTAAACAATAATCATGCCAAATTCTGACTACTTTTTTTTAAAAACTTTGGTAAACATAGTAAATGTAATATTAAATTTAAGGTAAAAATATGAAACAGTTTGTTTGATATATAAAAAGTTTCTTCATTTGAAACGTTTATAAAATTTATATCTTGAAATTCAATGTTATATCCAAGAGAGCTTAATTATTGATTTTAAAAGTGTATGACTTGGTCATATCCCTGTAGACTAGATTTTATCACCTATAATACATTATCAACATTACCAATATGTAGTATTAAAGTTTCACCTCAGGGTATAAGTCAATCATTGTATTATCCATGTTATCTATCAGTTGACATGGTTGATCAGCTTGAAATTGACTGGATATGGTTGACAGGATGACACTTATTTCAAATAGTTTCATCATATATAGTGGAGTTTTTTAACGATTGCACAAGGAGGTTCACATGGTTGGTGGTTGCTTTAGAAATAAATGATTGGTTGGTAGTTGCTTAAGAAATAAATGATTGGTTGATGGTTGCTTATGAAATAAATGATTTGTTGGTAGTTGCTTCATGTTGATATTCAAAGAATTAGTTGTACAAATCACCTCACACTCAGTGTAACCTTCATAACTTAGGAAACATGTATTGTCATCTTTTATCTTACAAATACCTAATCTTTAGCTAAGTAACTTCAATTTTCTGTACTTAGCAGTACTATATTACAATGTTAACTTGGAGGTTAAAATGTGGAATTTCTTTTTAAAAGAAGGTGAAAGATACCAGAGGGACAATCAAGGCCTAAAATAAAATATTGTTTGTTTCCCCAATCCCGACCGACCCTGCAAAAATAGTGCTACTCATAAAATTTTATCGTCAAATTTAAGTCAAATATAATTTTATTCATTTCCAATTTTCAGGCTTGCAGGATTGTCCAATGTTGTTCAAGCTTTTTGGAAAAAATAAAATTATTTCCCTACCTTCCAACCCACACCTGGCTTGGCAGGGTCGGGATTGGGGAAACAAACAATATATTAATTTAGGCCCAAACTCATAGATCAAAAATAACTAACAACACCATGGCTCAAAAAGAAAAAGACGAACAGGCAAATAATAGTACACAAGACACATTAACAAAGAAAACTGAAGCCTACTAAAAGCTGGTGGTGATTGATATATGAAAATTTTGTGTACTGATAAACATGATGAAACTTTTTTTTTTTTTAATTTCCTTGTCAGATCTTCTGTTAGATGAGGTTTTTTAAGGTTTTAGAAAATAATATGATTTCAGGTGCAAATCTTTTTTTCATTCTGTGCGTTGGATAATGGTGTGATTTATCAAACTGTGGATAATGCATAATAAAACATATAACCAATACATTTATTTTAATGTGTTTGTAAGAAAATGAATTGTGTTACTCATCATGCTCATATGGACATTCATATTGCTAAATGTCCATTTTTTAAATTTCTATGTTATTATTTTGTATCTGATTAAATATTATTATATTTTTGTATCCAACTCTTATTATATTTTGGTATCTGTTTATTATTATATTTTGGTATCTGTTTATTATTATATTTTGGTATATGATTATTATTATATTTTGATATCTGCTTATTTTTTAAGGAATGGCTGTAATATTTTTTCTGTCTACAAAGAAATAACATCAAAAATGTGATGCACACTGAATAAATGGCTTACAGGGGCGTAGCCCCTTTGTAAATGAGTGGTATCACCAACCGAAGGGCAAGGGGTCTGGGGGCCGCCTAATGTACAGGACAAAGCTCAGCATATATAGCGTTTTAAAACAGTTACGACCGTATCAAAATTTGTACATTTTTGTTGTGGTTTTTATTGTCAATTATTTGTTTAACTTCGAAATGTTCAAGTCGAATGAAGACTTTAAGAACATGTTTTTTGTTGTGTTTTTAGTACGACGTGGGTGCTTTTAAAATCACAGAGATTTTGTCCATATATAAGTATTTGTATTGAGCAAAATAGATATAAAATGATAAGGAGATATGGTATGATTGCCGATGAGACATTTATCCACCAAAATGTAAATGGAAGTGGATGTAAGCAATTTTGTAAAGTTCAAATGAATTGGATGTAAGCAAAGATGTCTAAAAAAAACCATAATCATAAACACAATACTATATTATTTTGAGTTAGCCTAAACATATCAAAACAATGATTCAATCTTTTGAATTTCAAACTTGAAGTCCTATTAATTCTGGTCAGAAAAAAGGAATTCCAAACGACGCTTCTTCTAAACAGCAAATGCATCAATAACTTTATTCAATATCAATTTCCCAATGTTTGTATGCATGAAGGATGGACAGACTAGAAAGTCTTTCTGTATATATATATGTATTGTAGAGTGGTCATAAGTTTTCACTCTTCTAATTACGCTAAAACTTCTCTCTGCTGTTGCTGTTGTCACCGGCATTGTTACTACAATCAGCAGACAAATGTAAATGTTTGGATATAAGTCACTGTTTGTCATTGGCAGAGTTTCCGAAAGAGAGGATGGCTTTGAGTCTGCTGCTTATCCCACCTTAAAATCCATCGTTCTACTTCCTTGCAAAACTGTGCAACATTGTTAACAGTAAGGTCATTTATATACGTCTCATATGATATGTTGATTGCTTCCTAATTAATCCTATTTGGCTTTGTTGGTTTCAAATACTGGGCAGAAAACTGCTCTTCGTTAGAACCCAATCTGCGTGTAAGTTTATGTTTCAGGAGATCAAGAAATGGTAGAAACATTGCACATTTCCAGTACTGACTGGGGGTTTCAGCCGGTACATTTACACGATGTTGCAGTCTTCTGGCAGCTCTCGGCATGGAAAAGACACAGACAGTCTCCGAACGTTTAACAAATATCATGTTCATAATAGAAATTAATAGATGCATCACTCTGTCCGATTCCGATTGACCAATTCATCTGTCTCTCTCTCTCTTTTTTTTGTGTGTGAAAACGAGGTGGATGCATGTGCTGTCGTGCCTCAGGGTGGCCACGCCCCTGGCCTAGCGGGTTATTTTAAAGTGTGCACCATATTTTTATATGTTATTTCGAATAGACAGAACAAAAAATATAACAGTTATTTCTTATAATCTAATTATCAATTCCATTTTGAACCGGAGTAAACCATGAAAAAACGTTGATGACGTCCAATCACATGACTAACCTGTGTCTATGAGCTGATAAACAATACAACGTCAGCCAATCAGAAGACGCGTTATTTACAAAATTAAATTATTATATTTTGGTATCCGATTTCTATTATATTTTGGTATCTGCTTATTATTATATTATGGTATCCGAAAATTATATTATTTTGGTATCTTTTCAGTAAAACCAACTGATGTTAGATTAGAAGGTGTATTCACAGTAGAAGAAAATGATACTGTAGCTTTCACATGCACGTCCATAGGAAGTCGTCCTGCACCCAATGTGACCATGCTTTATATTTATAATACACCTGTAAATAAATCATCAACTGTTGTGTATGACAATGTTACAGACACCTATACATCATTTGTGACGGAGATTAGAATGATAGGTAGAGGGTATAGTAGTGTGCCTGTATTTTGTTTTGTGACAATGACAAATTTAGCATATACCGGCTTTGACAGGGAGACATTGGATGTACATTGTAAGTGCAATTAATATACAATAAAATGTTATTTAATGTTTAAAAAGAAATCAGTGTAGTCTTACTTTGCTTACACAGTAGGCTTTGGGTCAACACAATAGCAAAAAGGGGTGATTTTCAAGTTTTCAAACAATAACTCAAAAGTACACTTTGAGCAGTTTTCAAAAACCATACCCCCCCCCCCCCCCCAAAAAAAAATCAACAGCTCAACATTTGGTTTTTATAAAGAAGTATAGAGGGAGGAGGAAATACCAATGGGGGATTAAATTCAATATGCAGAATAAAAACCTATAACATCCGAGCCAATACAAATGACTGAAAAGAACAAATAATAGCCACATAATACTGAGGCTACGACAGTGGAACACCCACAGTTGTGACACAGACGGTAGAGACCATACCAGTCAATTTATGACATGTCTAATAAATGTAAAGCTCTTAATCCCCTTCTGTTAACTGAAATGTAAACAAATGCAACAGAAGCTGCTGTATAAGAAATATACAATCATTCAATATATAGGAAGACTTGAAAATGGCAAAAAAACAAGATGGATAACAAAAGGCAATCCAAAACAAGGTTGTGGAATATTGATAACAACAGCCACATGCACATGAAGAGTAGCCAATCTAGTTTTTGGAAAGGCCAATGATTTCTTTCATTCACATATTACATAAAAAATCAGTATAGTTCTTTAATACATGTCAAACTTTATTTGTCTAAAAATGTTTTTTTCATTGGAAACATTATCCTATTAGAAAGAAAAAAACCTGATGGTTCTGAGTTGTTAGTCTAGTTTATTTGATAAGGGGAGATAATCATTTATTGTAGATGGTCTTGACGTAAATCAAGTTTATCTAATAAGGGACGTTAATCTTTTTTTGCAGATGGTCCTGACGTAGACCAAGTTTATCTGACTGGGCGTACTTCTGGTGAAGAAGGATATACAGAAACCTATAAATGCAGCACAGGAAATACTAACCCAAATGCAACAATTCTTTGGTTTAATGGCTCAGTAGAAATTTTTCCACCAAACCCACCAGATGTTGTGGATTATCAATCAACTCCGGGTCTTTATATAATGGTAATAATTTTGTTGTCATCACTCATTCTTCATTGTTATTTTTTGAAAATTCACCTTGTTTGTCAGACATATTTACCTACCAATCATTTCACCTTGTGTGTCAGACATATTTACCTACCAATCATTATACATACATTTGATATATTTGATGTATGGAATAATTGTAATAGTACATGTCAGTCTGGCAGGTTTCATCTGACCTTGACCTCATTTTCATGGTTCCTTGGTCAATATTATGTTTTTGTGTTTTGTTTTTTCATTAGACATCAGTCTGTCAGACATCAGTATTTATGTTTCTGAATTTTGTCTCGCATAATATTGGTATTCAAACTTCTCTACCATCTAGTGCAAAAGAGCAAAAACTGCAAAATAGCCTGATTTTAAGATCCTCATTAACATTTAGATATGACCCAACAGCTTTTCCCTTAGAAGATATTTTGTTACACAATGTATTTTACAGATGTAAACCTGCGCAAAATATCTTTTTTTGGTTGGAGCTGTTATTCATATATATATTTTACCAAATACTATGTATGAAATGGCTATTTTAGGTCAAACATGTAAATTTAGCATTTTTTATCCAGGACTGCAGATTGTATTAAATAGAAATAAGAATAAACATGATAAATGGTTTCTTCCATATACCTATAAAAATAATAAGATGTGGGATAATTGCCAACAAAAAAAAAGTCCTACTTTACAAGAGTACTGATTAAGAGGGTAGGCGTGATAAAACTACTGATTGATAAAAATAGTCCTATTTAACGAGCTAAGAGTACTGATAAAAGGAAGGCGTGATTACACCACTTTTGATTGCTTCTTAATGCATGTAATATCTGAGTTCAAAAAGTATTGTTTCTAAAGAAATAAGCTTTTCAGACAGACCTATCTTAATTTTTGATTTTATTTTACTTAATGACTTGAAAACTTTATTGCAAAATGGCAAAACTGTTCTAGAAAAGAACAACTGTTATCTACGTTTTCTTACAAAAAGATGTTAAATAGTGGGTAAAATATGAGAATAATGTTAGGAGCTAATCCAATGACTACAGTTAAATTTAGTAGTCCTGGTACATCAGGTAACTTCATAGCATACTTTGATGTATGAACTAATATTGGATCCACTTATGGCAAAAAGTAAAATAACAAAAATACCAAACTCTGGAAAATTCTAAACAGAAAGTCATTAAGCAAATGGCAAAATCTAAAGCTCAAACACATGAACTGAATGGATAACAACTGTCATATTCCTGACTTTGAACAGACGTCTTCATATATATGGTGGATTAAACCTGGATTACAAAAAATATGACCAGAAAAACCTTAAATGATCGTCGAATCTCCCAAAAGTTTTGAAGTTGCACATAGGAAGTAGTGCTCATTAGGAATCCTTGTGTAGTTTATTATCGCCTGTGCTTTTGGCTAAGATGTCAAAGAACAATTGTATGAAATATTTAATCGCCGAAAATCTTCAAAGACAAGTAGTTTAGATTTCCCAAATGGCAAAAGACGTAGGAATATTGTTTGTCGTCAATAGGTAGCACAACTACGTCAGTAGTCTATTATATAATAAGTTCAACTGTTCATGCTGTTGGTGGCAATTTCAAATTAGAAGACAAAATTTTCGTATCTTTTCAATTTGGAGGCAGGGGTTCAAATAAGCGGTGGTTCGAGGTCCGTGACCTTCCAGTTTCGACTTGGTTACTAGCCATGCCTGACAGGCCTTCCACACTGAGACAACTATAACACAGTTATAGAAGTCTCAGTTCCACTTGAAAGAAAATAAAAAATAACTTTGCAAACCTTTTTGCCAAAGTCTCCAAATAAACGATCTCAAAACTTATCTTAATCATTATTATTCATGACAACGATGTCCATTTTGTTCAACCGCTAGCTATATACAGGAATCACCGACAAAAAATGTGTTAATTCAAGTAAAAATGTATCCGACTGACAAAAACAACATTGTAAACACAATGACAATAGCTGCTGTGAAGAAGACAAGTACAATATCAGATCTGATTCCAGAAGTGGATAAGGGTAATTCCTGGTTTGGGCGATCAACTACAAAAAAATCCAGGCAGGTGACAAAATACATCTATGCAAGCAGCATGGTAGAATATAAACACTGGAATTGAGAACCAAAAGATATATGTAAAAGAAAGAAAAAGCAGAAAATATTTTATACAGAAACTCAAAATTACTTTTTGATGTGACAGCTTGGAACAGTATATCTAACAATATATATGTTCCTGGTCACAGTATAAATTTTCTTTATCAGTGATAAATGTTGATAATGCATGTAAGATGCTTTTAAAGTGTAAACATATTACTGCAATTTTGAAGAGTTATTTTTTCTCACTGTTGAAGGGTCAGTTAAAGTAGCTGGAAGTTTCTTACTTTATTTTCACAAATAATGCAATTATATGATGTAATACCTGAATGTAGGCAAATCATATGTTATAAAGGTGGCGTCCTTTGGGCCAATCTACCCCCTCCTGTTTGATAACTTTGAAACGGATGAGATCCCCACCTCTCATCTATAATACATCCATGTATGGGACAATATAACTAATCAAATGAAATATAGGGGAAGTCCATGGGGGCACCCACCCCCTCCTGTTTGGGAACTTACAAAACAGTCGAGATCCCCACCCCTAATCACAATATATATTCAAGTATGGGACAATATGATTAATAAAATGAAAATAGTGGGAGTTCCTGGAGTCATCCCACACCTTCCAGTTTGAGAACTTGGAAAAGGTCGAGATCCCAATCCCTAAACCATATATATTCAAGTACGGGACAATATAATAAATAAAAAAATAATATAGAGGGAGTCCTTGTTGTGGTCACTGTACACCCTCCTTTTTGAGAACTTGGAAATGGTTGAGACCCCTCCCCTTTACCATATATATTTATATTTGTGACAATATAAAAAATCAATTAAAATATAGGGGGAGTGTGCTGGGGGTCACCACACCCCTCCTGTTGTAGAATTTGAAAACGGTTGAGAGCACCACCCCTAAACCATATATATTCATGTATAGGACAATATAACAAATCAGATGAAATATAGGGTGTGTCCCTTGGGTTACCCCACCCCTCCTGTTTGAGAATTTGAAAACCGTTGAGATCCCCATCCCTTATTTTAACCACATATATTCATGTATAGATCAATATAAGAACTCAAATGAAATATAGGGAAATCCCTGGGGTCACTGCTCACCCTCCTGTTTGAGAACTTGGAAACGGTCAAGATCATCACCCCTAAACCATATATACTCATGTATGGGACAATATAACAAATCAAATGAAATATAGTGGGAGTCCCTGTGGTCACCCCATCCCCTCCTATTTGAGAACTTGGAAACTGTTGAGATCCCCACCCCTTAACAATATATATTAATGTAAGGGTCAATATAACTAATTAAATGAAATATAGGGGGAGTTCCTGGGGTCACCCTACCCCCTCCTGTTTAAGAACTTGGAAACCCACCCCTAAACCATATATATTCATGTATGGGACAATATAACAAATCATTTACATTTACTATGGGCAGGTCAGTCAGACCTCACCTTTGATCCGTTTAGTAGTGAACATTTGTCTGATTTGTGTTTCATAACATTTTTTTTCTATAGAACACATACTCAGTTTTCTTTACAGGGAAACCAGTCCATTCATACTATTACATGTTCGTACTAAGTCAACACGTACTACTAACAGTCAACTAAAACCAACATTAACTACCAACTAGAACAACTGCAATTATTGCGAACTTGTTTTCAACAATGAGACAAAACCCAAATGACAAATGTAAAATACTTCAAAGAGAAAACAAACAGCCTGGTTATTATGTAATAATAAAGGAATGAAATACAAATATGATTTCATCAACCTCCAACCTTATCTTATTGGGAAATCTTTGTAAACTAATCAATGGAAACTAACGAAACCTTTATTGATGGTAAACATGATATAAGTGATAATAGTTTTTTAAATGGTTTCAGATGGTCCTCATATATCTTATGGAAGGAGGAATTATTTGGAAGAGGGTGGAAACGTTTCTGTTGAATGCCGTGTGGAATCAAATCCACCTGCCACAGTCTGGTGGGAAAAAGAGGGAGATAACTCTACACGTTACAATGGTAACATGCTGAAATTGACATTGGCTAACAGAGACCAGGGTGGATCATACATATGTTTTGCAGCTAGTGACAGAAAATATGAAAGTGGAATAACAGAAGTGTTGTCAAATGAGACTTTTGTAGTAGATGTTCAGTGTAAGTTATTAGTTAAGTGGGCTTCATATCTTGACTTACATCTAGAAATTGACAATGAGGGTCGGTTGAAAACAAAACTTTACGACAAAAGAGATGATTTCAGCTTTCCAATTGTGAACTTTCCATTTCTAAGTAGCAACATTCCAGCAGCACCTGCATACAGGGTATATATCTCCCAATTGATACTATATTCCCGTGCTTGCATTTCCTATCATGATTTTCTTGATAGAGGGTTACTGCTCACAAGGAAGCTATTAAACCAAGAGTTCCAAATGGTGAAGTTGAAATCATCCCTTCGTAAATTTTAGGGACGCCATCACGAGTTGGTTGACCGTTATGGAATAACCGTTTCACAAATGATATTGGATATGTTCCTTACGTCGTAACTACAATCCCCTTCCCTTTCATGAATGTGACCTACCGAATTAGACTATTTACCGGATTTGTAACCACATAAGCAACAAGACGGGTGCCACATGTGGAGCAGTATCTGCTTACCCTTCCGGAGCACCTGAGATCACCCCTAGTTTTCGGTGGGGTTCGTGTTGTTTATTCTTTAGTTTGCTATGTTGTGTCATGTGTACTATTGTTTTTCTGTTTGTCTTTTTCATTTTTAGCCATGGCGTTGTCAGTTTGTTTTAGATTTATGAGTTTGACTGTCCCTTTGGTATCTTTCGTCCCTCTTTTATTGAAAGGCCAGGATTCAATAGGCTATGGATATAGAAGGATGTGGTATGAGTGCCAATGAGACAACTCTTCATCCAAGTAACAATTTATTTAAAGTAAACCATTATATGTCAAGGTACAGCCTTCAACATGTAGCTTTGGCTCACACTGAACAGCAAGCTATAAAGGGCCCCAAAAATTACTAATGTAAAACCATTCAAACGGGAAAACCAATGGTCTAATCTATATAAAAAAGAAAAGCGAGAAACACTTATGAACCACATAAACAGAAGGCAACCACTGAACATCAGGTTCCTTACTTAGGACAGGTGCAAACAATTGCAGAGGGATTATTTTTTATATCATTACTGTCTTTTGACTCCAGAGAATAAAATATTTTGACAGGTTACCTTCTCTCTGGTATGACATTCTGGTACAATGTCAATAATGGGATTTGTCAGGTATTTTAAACTTTACCCCTTTATTATAATTTTATAATCAATCTGATTTTTGTTTGAACTGAGTTCTTCAATAGTAAAAATGATGAAATTATAATGTCAATTATGCATGCTATTTGTTGTTTATGCTGTATGAAGTCACAAAGTGACAATGTCTGAGGATATTGCTTAGCAAAGAACACAATCTGTTTTGGTTTTGCCGATTCTTGAAACAGAGATCAAGAAAATCATCATATTGTGTAAAAGTTTTAAGTGAAGCTTGTGCTATAAAATATTTAACATTTTCCTCAAGTCTCAGCATTTTAGGAAAATGACCCCTAACCTTTGTGGTATTGCATTGCTGTGTTATGTATTGTTGTAGTCACATGACTAAATAGTATGTTCTTAATTGTTTCCATTGGCAAAAATAAAAATCTGAATGTTTTGTTATATGTTTTTCTGATTATTGTGTCATAATGAAAGAAAAAATATTTACCACACAGAATTGTAGTTAAAAAATGGTCACTTATATCTATTTAGAATTAAGGAATCATTTCACTATTTGCATATACAATAGATTTGTCATGTGGTTCTAATATTTGTACATGTATAATATTGATTAAATGAAAAATTAAATATTTTAGATGGCCCAGGTTCATCAATACGACTGAGCCCAAATATAACATCAATAGAACTGGATACTGGTACCCAGGTTCCTGTAATTAGATGTATTGCTGACTGTAACCCAGAGTGTCAGTACACCTGGTACTTTACCAGTGGTATGATCAAGACAGGTTCAGAGCTCAACTTGGGCAACGCCAGTAGTTACTGGCATATTGGTGAAGTTAAATGTAAAGCTAAGAATGATGTCTTCAGAACGGAGTACACAGCTTATATCAATTTTACCATGTATATCCGACGTAAGTATTTTTTCATGGGTGCCAATTGTTTAGATATTTAGGGGAAATTATAATTTTATAGACATTTTATTTCATTGTTATACAAAACTCTGCATACAATATAAAAAAGAAGATGTGGTATGATTGCCAATATAGACAACTCTCCACATGGGACCAAATAACTTAAAAAAATATATGGCCAGGATTTTTTAATTTGTTGGTTTAAGGATCTGCTGACCCGATTTTGCTGATTTGCAGAATAATAATAAAATTGATTTTTCATACTTTTTTATTCCCACCCACCCAAATAAAAACATTATTTCTAAAAAATAAATAAAATATCCTTTTTTTATGAAATGAAATGCATTAAACACTAACAGAATTGATAACACTTTCTGTTATCAGTTGTGAAAAATAAAAAACTTACAATTTACGTATCTAAAAATAAACAAATCAATTATAACTGACCTTGAAATGTCGTTTGCGCAAATAATTTTGCGAAACAAAACCTGTGTTTAAAACCCATTACACATTAAGTTCGTTTCCTGTATTTGTCATCATTCTGTAAATTAGAAAAATGGAAAATGAACTTGTCCAACCATGGGTTATATAAGACGTCAAGTTGAAGAACTTAATTAAAACAAAACCCTCAGAATTTTTTCAGACTTGTGTCATGGATAATAAAAAAAATCGTCCATATGGAAATAAAAACGGGAATACATGACAACTGATGAACCCGATATCCTCGTTTTTGACATGTGTGTTGAAACTTATTTTTGTACAACGTTTTTGCATTTTTTCTTTATCAGTTTTCGTTTTTGAAGATCATTAATCAACAAGTTTCCTGAAATTTATTTAGGGCTACGTTTGTGAAATGCCATTTAATTTCGTCTTTGTCCGTGGACACAAACCCCCTTTTTTCACAAAAAATTAATAGACTATGTCATGTGATGTTTGTGGCAGCTGAGCAACAATATTTCATCGAACTAAGTTATAAGACATGATGATAAAATAGCAAACCAAACATATTGTTAGAAAGGTGAAATATAATTTTTTTTGCATATTTTTCTGTCTTGAGAGATATTTTTTTTATTTTTTTTTTCTGACCGACCAACCGACTTTTTCATGGGGAAAATCTGTAAACCAACATATTAAAAAACCTTGGCCTAACTGCTATAGGTCACTGTATGGTCTTCAGTAATGAGCAAAACCCGTACTTCATACAAGCGTATCGCAAATTTTGTTTTATTGAACATTTAGATTCATGTTCCTTCTGTAGCCAAGAAATCAACCAAAATTTATATCCCACAAATGATAAAGAGTGCACACTTTTGGTTTTTTAAAACTAGACAATGATAAACAAAATAGAAGCTCATATGCCATGTATGTATTCAAGATGTCACCTGCATTTGTTACTTAATTAATAAAAGCAAAATTGTAGATTTGTATAAAAACTCTTCTTCTTCCTTTTGGCTATTTTTATGATACCAAATAAGAAGATGTGGCATGTGTGGTATGATTGCCAATAGACATTAACTGTCCAACATAGTCCAAATGAAGTTTATTTCAGCTATTATTGATAACAAACTACTTTCAACAAGGAGCCAAACCAAAACTGTAAAGTTAGGCTTCAATAAGACCACTACATTACAAAATGTAAAATAATTCAAAAGGAAAAAAACTAGCAGCCTGCTTAATAACCCCTGAGAGAACAAAAAAAATCAATAATGGCAGACAACAACCAACAACAATAATGTCTCCTGATTGGGAACAGGCACACTGTATAGCGGGTTATTTTCGTGGGAGTAAAATTTCACGATTTTCATTGAAAAAGGTATACAAAATAATTTGTGGTTACTATTTTGGCTTATTCAAAACTTTTATCCATACCTTTGCATGTTCACTTGGCGGAAATTATTTTGGTGATTTTGTTCTATCCGCGAAAATAAGCAAAAATTTACACCAAGCGAAAATAATTACCCGCCATACGGTACATCTATATAGAATGTGAACTCACTTCTTTTAAAAGTTTTTTGTATAAATAAAATGAAATATTGCATAGAGACTGCTGAATTTTGTTGTCCCAAGATTTAAGAATGACATAGATTTTGAAACTACAATCATTAACTATATATGAATTTTAATCTAGATCAACCCAGTATTGACAAGGTAGATATAAACAGTTTTAACTGGTATAGTGAAGGCAGTGAAATTCTAGTCACATGTGATGTCAAAAGTTATCCACAGGCCAATATTACGTGGTACAGAAACAATATGGAAGTGATCACACCAGGTTTGTATCCCATATTTGATACTTCTATGATTTATATATTGAGTGATAGCAAAGATTAGAAGATCACTATTAAGTTGAACTGACATTTAGATTGAATTATTGATTTATTGATGTTTAACACCACTTTTAGTACTATTGTGCTATGTCGTTGTGGCCAGCTTTTACTAATGAGACCCACCAACCTTTGTTAGGAAGACTAACAATCCACTTTAGTCAATTGAAGTTCTGCACACAATCTCAGTGTCGGCAGGCTCTAGTGAGACAGTAGTTTGACTACTTTAGCAACCATGTCTCCCTTTTATTTAGATTAGGAGGTTATAAAGATATGAAAAAATGCTAACTTATTTAGTAAAACCTAAATCCTTTATTTACCAATAGAAATACAAGGATATGTTGGGTGTACTTCAATTAGACAGCAAACATACAACACAAACAAACTAATTAAAAGACATTTAGAGGTTAACCTCTCAATAGACAACTTTCGAGTTCGATGCATTACGTTAAAAACTTTGGTTTCAGTGAACATCATTCGTGCGTTAAGGTGCATCGTCACTTCCGTTCCCATGTTGAGCTAGAGGTTGGACAACTTTTATGCTACATTGCATGAATTATTCGGCAAATTAAATTCTCATAATAAACAATCAGCTCACTGCTGTCATTATACCCCCGCTTTGAAAAAAGGGGGGTATACTGTTTTACCTTGGTCTGTCCATCCATCCATCCGTCAGTCTGTCAGTCTATCCGTTCCATGAATATTTTCATCGCATTTTTCTCAGGAACTACTTGACAAAGTTTAGTTTCAGGGTTTATATTTGTCAGCTACACCGTGTGATGCATTTTTAGATTCATCACTCAACAAATTTCTGTTTACCGAACACTTGTATCATTTTACACATAATAGCCAAGTTGAAAATTTCCGTCACATTTTTAGCTCACCTGGCCCAAAGGGCCAAGTGAGCTTTTCCCATCACTTGGCGTCCGTCGTCCGTCGTCTGTCGTCCGGCGGCGTCCGGCGTCGTTAACTTTTACAAAAATCTTCTCCTCTGAAACTACTGGGCCAAATTACACCAAACTTGGGCAAAATCATCATTGGGGTATCTAGTTTAAAAAAATGTGTCCGGTGACCCGGCCAACCATCCAAGATGGCCGCCATGGCTAAAAATAGAACATAGGGGTAAAATGCAGTTTTTGGCTTATAACTCAAAAACCAAAGCATTTAGAGCAAATCTGACATGGGAAAAACTTGTGTTACAGGTCAAGATCTATCTGCCCTGAAATTTTCAGATAAATCGGATAACCTCTTGTTGGGTTGCTGCCCCTGAATTAGTAATTTTAAGGAAATTTTGCTGTTTTTGGTTATTATCTTGAATATTATTATAGATAGAGATAAACTGTAAACAGCAATAATGTTCAGCAAAGTAATATTTACAAATAAGTCAACATGACCGAAATGGTCAGTTGACCCCTTTAGGAGTTATTGCCCTTTATAGTCAATTTTTAACCATTTTTCGTAAATCTTAGTAATCTTTTACAAAAATCTTCTCCTCTGAAACTACTTGGCCAAATCAATCCAAACTTGGCCACAACCATCTTTGGGGTATGTAGTTTGAAAAATGTATCCAGTGACCCAGCCATCCAATCAAGATGGCCGCCATGGCTAAAAATAGAACCTTGGGTAAAATGCAGTTTTTGGCTTATAACTCAAAAACCAAAGCATTTAGAGTAAATCTGACATGAGGTAAATTTGTTTATCAGGTCAAGATCTACCTGCCCTGAAATTTTCAGATGAATTGGACAACCCGGTTTTGGGTTGCTGCCCCAGAATAAGTAATTTTAATGAAATTTTGCTGTTTTTTGTTATTATCTTGAATATTATTATAGATAGAGATAAACTGTAAACAGCAATAATGTTCAGCAAAAAAAGATTTACAAATAAGTAAACATGACCGAAATGGTCAGTTGACCCCTTTAGGAGTTATTGCCCTTTATAGTCAATTTTTAACCATTTTTCATAAATCTTAGTAATCTTTTACATCTTCTCCTCTGAAACTACTTGGCCAAATTACACCAAACTTGGCCAAAATCATCATTGGGGTATCTTGTTTAAAAAATGTGTCCGGTGACCCGGCCAACCATCCAAGATGGCAGCCATGGCTAAAAATAGAACATAGGGGTAAAATGCAGTTTTGGGCTTATAACTCAAAAACCAAAGCATTTAGAGCAAATCTGACAAGGGGTAAAATTGTGTAACAGGTCAAGATCTATCTGCCCTGAAATTTTCAGATAAATCGGATAACCTGTTGTTGGGTTGCTGCCCCTGAATTAGTAATTTTAAGGAAATTTTGCTGTTTTTGGTTATTATCTTGAATATTGTTATAGATAGAGATAACTTGTAAACAGCAATAATGTTCAGCTAAGTAAGATCTAGAAATAAGTCAACATGACCAAAATCGTCAGTTGACCCCTTAAGGAGTTGTTGTCCATTTTATTCAATCTTTAACAATTTTCACTAATTTGGTAAATTTTTGTAAATTTTTACAAAATATTTTTCACTGTATCTAAAGGTCCAAGTTTATTATAGATAGAGAAAATTCTAAGTACCAAGAATGTTCAGTAAAGTAAGATCTACAAACACATCACTATCAGCAAAACACAATTTTGTCATGAATCCATCTGTGTCCTTTGTTTAATATGCACATAGACCAAGGTGAGCGACACAGGCTCTTTAGAGCCTCTAGTTTTTTTTACTTGACAAGGATTTCTGAAATTTGGTTTCAGGGTTAATATTAGTCAGCTATGCTGTGTGATGCATTTTCAGATACATCACTGAACAACTTCCTGTTTACCGAAATATTTCGGCATCAGTGAGCAGTAGCTCGCATTTTTAATTGTTAGGGAATTGTGATAAAGTACCTACAGAACAAAAAATGGTCTTTTGACCCTAAATATAGCTTCACTATAAGTTTATTTACAATTCATGCAATAGTTTCTTCCATGTCTATCGTATGCTCTTAATCTACCAATTTTTTGACAGGAAAAATACAGAATTTCTTTTTCTATCGTACGCTCTTAATATACCAAATTTTTGTCAGAAAAAATACAGAATTCGAAGTAACATGCCACAGTAGCTAATATACCTAGAAAATAGCAGATTTATGTGTGATTTTACTTGTAGATTCTTACTACACTAATGAAACAACCACATGTCAGTATGAATGTTCTACTAAGGGAATTCTGACTATATAACATGCAGAGTGTTTAGATCACAGAAGTCACTATACCTGTAAAGCTCTCTCTTTTTACTTGTAGATTCTTACTATACCAATGAAACAACCACATGTCAGTACGATTGTTCTACTAAGGGAATTCTGACTATAGAACATGCAGAGTGTTTAGACCACAGAAGTCACTATACCTGTAAAGCTGAAAATATCATGGGTAAAACTGTTATGGAGTCACTTAATCGTGTCAGTATTCAATGTAAGTTATTTTTCTATTGTTAATATAAATGAATATTAAGTAAATGTAGTATTTGACATTTTTAATCGTTTAAGGACCTTCAAATTTAATGCTTGTTTTGTGTTTATCTCCCAATTAAATATCCTTATTTTATAAGCACTATTGCCGCTGCTGAGTGAAGTAATCATTAAAGTTACCCCTTGTCTGTTGTCTGTCCTTTCATTTATCCATACCCTTCTACCCGAATTTGGTTTCCATTCTCAAACTTTGCTAAGCCACAATCAAATATCCTGAAACTTATTTAGGCCAGGTTTTTTTTAATTTGTTGGTTTACAGATCCGCCAACCCTATTTTTCCAATTTGCTGGATAAAAATGAAATTGTTATTTGATGCCTTTTTATTCCTGTCGACCATAAGAAATATCTTATCCCTGAAATATAAATAAAAATATTTTTTTTATGAAATGAATGCTTCAAACACTAACAGAATTGATTACACATTGTATTGTGAAATATTCAAATTATAAAAAATAATCTGTATGTTTTCGTATCTAAAAATAGATGATTAATTATAACTGACCTTGAAATGTTGTTTGCACAAATAATTTTACTGAGTGAAACCTGTGTTTAAAACAATAACAATAAGTTTGTTTCCCTTTTTAGCTCACCTGCCCCGAAAGGGCCAAGTGAGCTTTTCTCATCACTTGGCGTCTGTTGTCCGTTGTCCGTCGTCGTCGTTAATATTTTACATTTTGAACTTCTTCTAGAGAACCACTGAATGGAATGAAACCAAACATGGCATGAATGTTACTTATGAGGTTCTGACCAAGTGTTGTTACTTTGTAGCCAATCCATCATCAAAGATGGCCGCCAGCAGGGAACTTAGTTTAACATTGGACCCTATGGGAAATGCATACAAATGACTTCTTTTAGAGAACCACTGAATGGAATCAAATCAAACATGGCATGAATGTTCCTTATGAGGTACTGACCAAGTGTTGTTACTTTGTAGCCGATCCATCATCCAAAATGGCCGCCAGCAAGGGACCTAGTTTAACATAGGTCCCTATTGGAAATGCATACAAATGATTTCTTTTAGAGAACTGTTGAATGGAATGACACCAAACATGGCATGAATGTTCTTTATGAGGTGCTGACCATGTGTTGTTACTTTGTAGCCGATCCATCATCCAAGATGGTAGCCAGCGGTGGACTTAGTTTAACATAGGACCCTATGGGAAATGCATACAAATGACTTCTATTAGAGAACCAATAAATGGAATGAAACCAAACATGGCATGAATATTCCTTATAAGGTGCTGACCAAGTGTTGTTACTTTGTAGCCAATCCATTATCCCAGATGGACGCCAGCAGGGAACTTAGTTTAACATTGGACCCTATGGGAAATGCATACAAATGACTTCTATTAGAGAACCAATAAATGGAATGAAACCAAACATGGCATGAATGTTCCTTATGAGGTACTGACCAAGTGTTGTTACTTTGTAGCCGATCCATCATCCAAGATGGCCGTTAGCAGAGGACCTAGTTTAACATAGGACCATATGGGAAATGCATACAAATGATTTCTTTTAGAGAACTGTTGAATGGAATGACACCAAACATGGCATGAATGTTCCTTATGAGGTGCTGACCAAGTGTTGTTACTTTGTAGCCAATCCATTATCCAAGATGGCCGTCAGCGGGGAACTTAGTTTAACATAGGACCCTAAGGGAAATGCATACAAATGACTTCTATTAGAGAACCAATAAATGGAATGAAACCAAACATGGCATGAATATTCCTTATGAGGTGCTGACCAAGTGTTGTTACTTTGTAGCCGATCCATTATCCAAGATGGCTGTCAGCGGGGGACTTAGTTTAACATAGGACCCTATGGGAAATGTATGCAAATGACTTCTTTTAGAGAACCACTCAATGGAATGAAACCAAACATGGCATGAATATTTCTTATGAGGTACTGACCAAGTGTTGTTAATTTGTAGCTGATCCATCATCCAAGATGGCCGCCAGCAGTGGACTTAGTTTAACATAGGACCCTATTGGAAATACATACAAATGACTTCTTTTAGAGAACCAATTAATGGAATGAAACCAAACATGGCATGAATATTCCTTATGAGGTGCTGACCAAGTGTTGTTACTTTGTAGCCAATCCATCATCCAAGATGGCTGTCAGCGGGGGACTTAGTTTAACAGAGGACCCTATGGGAAATTCATACAAATGACTTCTTTTAGAGAACCAATAAATGGAATGAAACCAAACATAGCATGAATATCTCTTATGAGGTACTTCCCAATTGTTGTTACTTTGTAGCCAATCCATCATCCAAGATGGCTGTCAGCGGGGGACTTAGTTTAACATAGGACGCTATGGGAATTACATTCAAATTTCTTCTTTTAGAGAATCAGTCAATGGAATGAAACCAAACATAGCATTAATGTTTCTTATTAGATGCTGACCAAATGTTGTTACTTTGTAGCCGATCCATCATCCAAGATGGTAGCCAGCGGTGGACTTAGTTTAACATAGGACCCTATGGGAAATGCATACAAATGACTTCTATTAGAGAACCAATAAATGGAATGAAACCAAACATGGCATGAATATTCCTTATAAGGTGCTGACCAAGTGTTGTTACTTTGTAGCCAATCCATTATCCCAGATGGACGCCAGCAGGGAACTTAGTTTAACATTGGACCCTATGGGAAATGCATACAAATGACTTCTTTTAGAGAACCAATAAATGGAATGAAACCAAACATGGCATGAATGTTCCTTATGAGGTACTGACCAAGTGTTGTTACTTTGTAGCCGATCCATCATCCAAGATGGCCGTTAGCAGAGGACCTAGTTTAACATAGGACCATATGGGAAATGCATACAAATGATTTCTTTTAGAGAACTGTTGAATGGAATGACACCAAACATGGCATGAATGTTCCTTATGAGGTGCTGACCAAGTGTTGTTACTTTGTAGCCAAATTTTATCTCTTTTTTTATATAATTTCAAAAACCTAAGTAGAGTCAAGTAAGTGATATACAGGTTCTTGAGAGCCTCTAGTTTTTCTACACAATTCTGTAAGATGCATCATCCCATAGATGAAATGGACCTGTCCAAATCGTGGAAGAAGTCAAGTTAAAGTAATATATATTCAAAAATAATTTGGAATGTTCTTGTTTCATAGATAATAATGATAAAAATGAAAATCATCCATTTGGATATCAAAAATGGGAATGCATGACAACTCATGAAATTGATATCTTCGTCTTACCATTGGACGAGTCTATTAGTAGACTAAGTATTTAACAAGAATGTTAAATATAAAAAAGAAGATGTGGTATGATTACCAATGAGACAACTGTCCACAAGAGACCAAAATGACACAGACATTAACAACTATAGGTCACAGCCTTCGACAATGAGCAAAGCCCATACTGCATAGTCAGCTATATAAGGCCCTGATAAGACAATGTAAAACAATTCAAACGAGAAAACTTAACGGTCTTATTTATATAAAATAATGAACGAAAAACAAATACGTAACACATATAAAGGTTATTTTTGTACGATTATGTTTGCAATTTTTATTTATGAGTTTTCTTGCTTGAAGATAATTATTTACCAATTTTCTGGAAATTGATAAAAAGCTAGGCGGTCTCTTTTCCTTGTTCGTGAAATAACTATTAAATTTGTCTTTGACCTAGACATAACCTAAACTGGTCCACCATTCCATCTATAGCTTCGCACCAAAGGTTTATGGTGTAGCTATAAGTGAACACAACATGGGTCCAGTTTAGACATAACCCAACTTGGAAATTGTATGATGATGGCATGCCTTTTACACTACAGCTTGGAGAGATTTTGCTTTGTGCACCGGCCCACCATGGGAGTGGGCACCGGGTGGGCGAAATTTCTACCTTGTCCACTCTGCCCACCTGTAGGAATGGGCATTCAATTTCTTTTGTATCATTTTCTAAATTTGACATTGCGTGATTGAGCTGTTTTATATGTATATAACAGTGTCTCATAAGTCTTTTAAGGCTGGGTGTTGATCTTTTTTTTTTATGTGATTGTACTTGTGTAAATATTTTACTATTGTGTAAGATCAATACGTGACACTTTAATAAAATAAATTTATCTTTATCTTATCTATCATCTAAAGACTTGAAACTTGAAAAAAGCAGATAAGCATTTATAATCATTATTTTTACAAAAGAGATTATAGCTAGAGTGGGCACGGGTGGACTGCCTACGGTGGGCAGGTGGAAAAAGCAAAATCCACACAGGCTGTTGTGTATGTTTATAACAGCTGAGCAATAATATTTCTTGGAACTAGAATTTAAGAAATGATGACAAAAATTGAAAAAAACATACAGAAAATATTGGTGAAAAATCTGTAAACCAACAAATTAAAAAACCCTGGCCTTACAATACCTTTTACAACCAAACACAGATCAAGTTTGTGTTTTGGGGTGTAATTTTCACTGTTTTGGAGTTTTAACCCTTAATAAATGAAAAATTTCATGAATTTACTGTTTCTGCACTCTACAAACAATGTAAATTTACTCTGCCTCAACAAAATGATAACCCACACTTTCTCCCTGAACTTAATAATGAATGCAGTTACAAGCTTTTATTTTTGTTTAGCTACACCTTGATAATGTTTTCTATTCTACATTGTAGGTTATGCAAGGCCAGCTCATGATAATGTTTACAAATTTACATTACGAGAAGGAGAAGGAATTAATTTGACTGCAAATTATATATCAATCCCTACTCCAAATGTCAACTGGTATTTTAAACGCACACCAACCTCAAAGAACAGACGTGTATATCTAGATTCATCATACGGTGGACAAGATAACTTCTACTACATATCACAATATGAGATCAAGGATATAAAGTCTTATGATTTTGGTCAATATTTGGCTGTTGCTAACAATTACGTCGGAAATGTGACAGACTCCACCATAATATTCAACATTTTTCAGGATAAAACTGGTAACTACAAATAAATGATAAACTAAAATATACCAAAAGATCAGATAAACAGTGACATCATCATTCAGAATAATATTTCATTATACACCTGTCATATACATGGACCGAGACCACAATTATTTCGTAGCGCATTTTTTTTAGAACATAAATGAAAATTAAAAAAATCCCACCTGCGCTTTCACAATGAAATTTTTACAATGTGTTGTACAATTTTTTGGACAAATCATATCAAAATTATAGAAAACTTAATCGGCTCTAACTCAAAATATGGTCAATTTTATGTTTAGGGCGTCTTGAAATCTTTTGACAGCTTCCGAAATGCTAATTTTTAACCTTTTTCAGCTGGACCAAATCACTACAATCCTTAAAAATTCTGAACCCAAATTTTTTTACAGTGTAATTTCACCCCCCCCCCCCCCCCCCCTTCCCTTCTTGCAATTTGAGGCATTAAACATGGAGAAATAAATCTGGAAAGGGCATAAAAATTAATGGCAAGTAACCCACTGTCAACAGTAGGGACTATATTTGTGGACAATGAAAATCAAGGGACGACAATTGTGGTCTCGGACCACATGTATGTCACCATCGAATTTATGTGAATAATTAAAGTTTGTCATTAATAGGTTCATTTATTTCATTTATTTTATTTTCTGTTTCATCATACTCATTATGATGTTTGACTGAGACTGACGACTTTTCTAATACACATCAGTGCACAATTTAAAGTACATGTCTCTAAATACATGAATGATTTAGAAAGAAAAAAATATGATTGCGTGCATGGGAAAATAAATGTTTACCTTATATATGTAGACATTAGAATTTCATTAAAGGGATAATTCGCGATTTTTCACTTTTCATCTAATTATGTTCATAATACCATAAAAAACATATTCACCAAGTTTCATTTCGATATGAAAAGTAATAAAGAAGAAAATTGGGAATTATTAATTTTATTTTATCAAACTTCCTGACTTATGTGACGTAGTTTAAGTCTTTGAGCATGCCGGGAGTGAAATTAATCTCATTTAAGTCTTGTTCGTTAACCATATAATAACGCTATTTAAAGCGCATCGACGACTTTTGGTGTAGCTATTAACCAACGAAAAGTAAGTGATAGCCATGCAACTTTTAAAATTAGATTGTAGGAGTCATGTGTGGATTTTTTATACGAATTCTAGTAATTAAAGTAAATAATACAATAGAACATTTTTATGATTTTTTTTTTTTAAATACTTTAAACAAACATAAAAAATACATGTTTGTATTCTGAACTTTTTGCTTCATTCCAGAAAACATATTCACTTGCTTGTACTGTGGAAATTAAATGTGTATTAATTTGTGACACTTAGTGAATGTTGAATGCGTAGTTAAACTCAAGGTAATTAAAAGATTAGCATTATGTAATTCTAATCTTTTGATCTTCATTCAGTGACACCTAGGCGTCACGGTTCACCATTTCAGGTGTGAACAACATTTCGTATGAATGATATACGGGAGTCAGTTATACTTTTAGACACAGAAATGTAAGAAAAAGAATAAAAATGAATTTACGGGAGAAATAAGGTCGCACAATAACTGGATAGCTGTTGTATATTTTTATATATTTTGCATAAGCTCACTTTTAAATGAATTATGACTTCTGATTACTTTTGTAACGATAAAATACTGAATTATTTTAATTGAATAAATTTATAAATAAAAATAGCCTTCTAAACACGAGTGTATGAACTAAATAATGTCCTTTTTTAAATTAGAATCGGCAACCTTTAATATTTCAAACAGATTGCAATTATATAATTTAGTCCATCCAAAGCGATCTTTATTTACCTATTTAGGAAGTAATGTTCTCATCAAAATATTTTAAATCTCAAAACGCATGAATACTTCAGCTATTTGAAAAAAAAGATGTTTTAAAAAATTGACAGGAAATTTAAGGATCCTCTTGGAATGGAATCGAAAAATTACGAATAGATATTCTTTTCAAGTGTGAAAAACGTCAACCAAATATTCATAATCGGGAGCGTCCTTATTAAAATAGTCTTCTTACACCGAATAATACTTTAGCTATTTGACCAAGATGTTTAAAAAAAAAAGACAACGAATTTAATGTCATCTTAATTTCCCTATTTTTGAATGTAATTATAAGTCTGTTCAACTGGCAAGAATACCCCTAAAGCGGACAAGCAGTTTATTCTTTAAATTGCTGTCATTGAATATCAAGAAAGAAAATAAACCCCGAAATCAATTTGAAACTTTTATACTCAATAGTTTTCCTAGAAAATATTCACATCCCTTGGGGTTTATTAGTGTACGTCCAGTTGCATATGTTTTACATGAATGTCGGAACAATTGTGATGATGTCGAATTTTTCCTTCATTGGAGAACGATCTTATTGATATATATATATATTTGTGATTTTACTATGTTCATAACTTCGATGAACCGAAGCAAGTTATTATATCGACCTGTATTTAAATCAAATTGGTCCTCTACTTCTTCTACTTCTTCTTCTTTTGGTATACAACAGTCTATCGAATTCGATGATTACATACTGTTGGCATACGTGGACTAGTCTATTTACAAAACTGTTACCCCAATTTACACAAAATGTATGTTTCTTTCTTATGTTCAATGTATACATGTATAGATTTTAAATTGCGATATAGCTCCGTAACTTTCTATCCAGGCGTAGAAACGAATCGTCGACAAGTGCGTACATTTTTTAAAATCAATATTTCTGGTATGTTCCAATCTGTCCTTTACTATTGACAACGAGTATATATTACATTTTCCCAAATTAAACCTTGGAAAAAAATGTAAATAGATTTTTATTTCATCAAATCTTTTTTTTTTGTATTATTTATATTTTTATAAATAATATTCTTTACACCAGTAATGTTATTTATAAACAAGCGTATGAGTTTAGTAATGACTAGTATATTATATCACTTTCGGACACGCAAGACAGAGATGTATATTATACACCTGATAGTTCAAAATGAGTTATAAGTTATCGGCCGTGTACACTGATCAATACCTACAGAAGTGAAACGATGCATGAACTTGCAAGCCCGACAGGAAATCGCTTGAATACCTGGACGTGTCACCTCACACCCCTCACAATACCTTTGGGAGTAATACCTTTAGTCATGCTGGTGATCAAATGAGGGAAGATCCGAATTTATTTGAATAAAATTTATTACTTTACAGAATTATAAACGAATTAGATTTACGAAAACAGTTTTCACGGAACACTTATTTTTGATTTAAACTTTGACTTTTTAACTAATTCCAATATTAACAGTTCAAAAATAACAGACTATGGTTATTTAAAAAAATTTAGAACATTTTCCGTATCAAGTTAGTTTGTCAGATAAAAACAACTGTACGATTGACAAGATATCGACACGCAATTACTACTACATCAGTTACTTTAGTTTTGGTCCTTTGTGGTTAATAGACATATCGTGATTTTTAATCGGGGAAGACGACAAAATGGCGGAACGCAGAGAATTGATACTCTAAATTTAAAATCGATGGTGATCTCTTATCTAGCGGAATAAAACTTTAATATCTATAAATTTGAGCATTTCTATACAGAATGGACATAATATCAATTTTTGATTTTTTTGTGAAGTTTCCCTTTAATTCGCAGCCTTTCTTAGTGGATGCTTAAATGCTAAAACAATATTTGCAAGTTTATTTATTGTGTTTTTAAAAAAGAATTAATTTACAGTTTCCCTCTGGTATCTTTCGTCCCTCTTTCACATTTATCACTCCATCAAAAACTTGGTAAAAGAAAATATTGTGTTCATATATTCCAAAACATGATGACAATGTATAAATTCTTGTAACATTTTTCTACGGAATCAGCACACTTTACAGTGAGATGCATTTTCATCTGAGTCGCTTGTCAACTTCATCATTACCTAAAACTAATTGTGAACCTTGGGTATTATAAGTGAGTTATAGCTCAAAGTAATATAGCAGGCATTTTAAAATCATGTCCTTTCTTACAGGTTGGCCTCTCAGACCATTTGGGTTAGAAGTAAGTTGTACAGAAAACTCAGCAGATTTCAGTTGGATATCAGCATATAATGGTGGCAGCAAGCAGACTTTTACTGCTTACCATTCATATTTTAAACCTGGTAATAATATCAGAGGACCACAAGAAATTACAGATACTGGAGAGGGGACCCGTATTAAAGTCAATATACAGCCATTAGAGACTGGATATCCATTTTTCTTCACCGTCTCAGCCAAAAATATCAATGGGACAACAGAGTCTGGTACCTATGTTAATTGTAGCACTTCTAAGACAGGTAAGGATTTGTTTATCTTAATTGTAGCACTTCTAAGACAGATAAGGTTTCTTATGTTAATTGTAGCACTTCTAAGACAGGTAAGGATTCTTATGTTAATTGTAGCACTTCTATGATAGGTAAGTCCAGTAACTGTTATATTGCTCTGACATATGTATAGTTTAACACATTTTATTCAGAAAAAGTATTATACAAATATCATCAGTGAGTCAAGGTTGAGATTTTTTATATCCAGGCTTGCTCCTACAGAGAAAGTATTCTGGTTTACCTCTATCTGTCCCTCTGTCTGTGTGTCCATCCATTCTATGAATTTTAATTTCAAGGTTCTTGATTGGCAGCATGAGGTTTATACACACAAAACAATACGTTGCAATTTGTCACAGAAAAATATTTTTACATTGAAATGAAGCATTAAAAGTTCACATAGATGTTGTCATGATAAAGCTACTGGCACATATGATTTCATTTTTGTGTGTATTTAAACTTTTGAACTTTCTATGATATTTATTCAAAACTTGAAAATATTATGAAACCTTATGAAGATATTGTCATTAACTGTAACCTTGATATTAATTAGGTCAAATATTGAGATCTTTGCTACAAGGCAATCAATTGTATCTTTTCAAGTGGCTGGTGGAAATTATGTCTACTCAGAAAAATGAGTCCTTGAAGTTCATGTAAAATGTTGATATTTATATAAACTTGTTAACCAGCTGATCTAAAGGAGAGGCAAAAGATACCCAAGGGACATTCAAACTCACAAGTCTTAAATAAACTGACAACGCCATGGCTAATAATGAAAAAGATCATCAGACTATAGAACACAAAACACAACATACAAAACTAAAGACTGCGCAACACGAGCCCCACCAAAAAGTGGGAGTGATCTCAAGTAAAGATAAGCTAATATTCACTTCTTATTTTTTAATCAAACTTTAATGATGTTTTGGAAAACTTCAAATGTAAGCTTTAGCAGAAAATATTATTAAGAAATGTCTAAATGGTTTGCATTCAATTTAAGAAACATCATCACCAAAACCAAGAGGGCAAAAGTCGTCAAACAATGCAGGAGTGATTGCTGGTGCAGTTATTGGTGCTATCCTATTAATAGCAGTGGTCGCTGTTGTTGGGTTTATTGTTGCCAAAAGGACCAAGAAAGTTAAAGGTATTCTAGTCTGGTTATATATATTGTTTATTGCAAACCATTTCATATCAGGCATCATTTATCCCTGACAAAAAAAAAGACACAAGGTACAGGTCTGAGTACTAGCTACTGAAAGCTAGTTCAAAGCCAATAACAACTAAAAAACATCATGTGTTTAAGACTAGAATATAAATCAGTACACATCCAACAACCAATGATTTTAGTGTTAAGAAATCATTAACAGTCTGAGAAAAACAGCACTTGGTGCAATTCCTAAATATAGGTATCGACAAATTGTAGTACTGTGAAAGAACATATTAAGTATAGTCACTGATAACAAAACAATATTCAAAGATTTAGTTACATGTTTGAATAAGTAACCTTTAAGAATAAGTTAATATAAAGGATAGATAGGTTTCTCTCTTAAAAAATTAATGTAAAATTATTGTCATTCAATGAACAGTTTCTTTCTGGGGTGTGGGTTTAGGGAGTATTTTTAGCCATGTCATTACTTACTATTTGAATGTAAAATACCATTCCTAGGAATAAAAAATCTTAGACGCCTAGCTTTTGTTGAGCTTTTAAGGTAGAAGAGAAGAGACAACATGAATTTCCACATCCTGACTTTTCGTGTCTTTTGTGTAGTTTGTTGTTTGTTTACAATGTTTGAAAGAATGAAAGAGGGACAAAAGATACCAGAGGGAGAGTCAAACTCATAGATCGAAAATAAACTGATTTAACACCATGGCTTGTAAAGAAAAGACAAACAGACAACTAATAGTACAAGACACAACATAAAAAAATTATAGACTTAGCAATCCGAACCCCATCAAAAACTAGGGTGATCTCAGGTGCTCAGGAAGGGTAAGCAGATCCTACTCCACATGTGGCACCCATCATGTTGCTCATGTTATTTCAAACCCGGTAAACAGTCTAATTAGGTAGGTCACATTCCTGAAAAGGGAGCTGTATACTGCAATATTATCTGTCCAATAAAAGTCCAAAGCTTTTTATCAAATTAAAATAAGACTAGTTTATTCAACCTGATAATGAGACATATGAAAGTAATGCTGGATTGTACATGTATAAGACATAATTATGTAATTTTCATTTTTCTATTTCAGGGAATGTTAAGTTTGCAGATCTTCATTTAAGTTTTTATAAAAGTAAAGATTGAAAAACAAAACATTTTGAAAGAAGTAAAAAATTTTCTGCTATGGAATCATATCATAGGAATGAAATCAATTTAGGTTGTCATTCTCAAAATAGCATTCAGACAGTTAAAACACTTCCTCTTGTAGAATGGAATGTTCAGTTGATACTACGCAGATAGGAATCATCTTGTCTTTGATTATGCCTTTGTAATCTTTCAGCAAAACATATAAAATATAATGGTGCTCAATATATGATTTGTGCAATTTATTTTTATCGTCTACTGTTATGAATTGTTATTATTGAATCGTACTTGTAGACATTTATCACATTTTAGTCATGTTTCCCTTGTAATAATCATGTAGAAGCTTCCTTACAAAAACAATAAAATTCATTAACTGTAAATCAAAAGTATTATGTAAATATGTTATGTATCTGTTTAGATTAGAGTCATGTAATCAGGTGATTTGTTAAAAAAATCAAATCTCATATTTTGTGAGTCACATAATAAGCAATGTTTTAAGAATGATATGTTTTGTATTTGCAATACATTTTCAATTTGCATAATTATACATTTAAGACATTTTTTCTGTTTTCTCTTCTTTTTAAATATGTTATATGTATATTAAATTTTTAACATGTAATTTATTTATGCTTCGTGTAGGTGTTTATCATTTCAGTGGTATTGTAATTAGAAGGAGTACATTTCCTGACGTATAACTCTACATTGAAGAGGTCTTTTATTTAAATCTGATTAATAAATTTCTTAAAGAAAAGCATTAGTATGGAATAATGTCCCTCATCTTTGAAATAACCATACATGTGCTAGTCAGTATGTACTGTGTGAATCCATCAAACTTCATTAGATTTCATGAAACTTTCTACATTAATAGATCCTAACATGGAAACTTGAATATAAGTTGAGCATCCTGGTCTATAAGCAAATCCCAGAGTTATGTCCCCTTGTACATACATTTTTGTAAAAATGCAGTATACATATTGTGAATGCAGCTGACCTCAAAAATGCTTAATTCATTGGATGTTTAGGATAATTTACAGATCCTAATATGAATATATGCATAATAAAAAGGCATCATAATTAATTAACAAATCCCATGTTATGTCCCCTTGCAGTTACATTTTTTTTTTATCAAATTCAGTATGCTCTTTGTGGATGCAGGTTACCTTCAACATGCTTCATCAGATGTTAATGATAATATGAAGATCCAAACATGAATATGTGCACAATAAAAAGACAACTTGACCCATTGACAAATCCCAGAGTTATGTCCTCAACTACTATATTATATAATAATATTATGCACTTTGAGGATGCCACTCCTCCTTTTTCCTCAATGAATGTTCATGAAATTTTTTGTACATTGTTAGATCCTTACATGAAGATGTGGATATAAATAGAATTTCTTGGTCTTCTCTGGATTGAGGGAGTTATTCCCTTTTGCACATAAAAAGTTTGATTCTCTTCATTATTGATTAGATTTGATTAGAAATATACATTAAAATGCATATCATTTAACGCTAAACTATGAAAAAGATATTTAATAGAAAGTGAATGAGGTTGTATTTGTCCTTCTTGATATAGGGTCCTTTTTGTTTCTGTTTTTTAAATAAATTTTTCGAATTATGTATTAATAAATTAAATGATAGGGTATTTAAATACATAATAGCATCACATCTCTTATGTTTTCCATTACTGAAATTTCATGTACATGTATTATATATGACTAAGATGACTATTTTCAAATTTCAATTCATAATACAAATCTGTGATAGATATTATGTTGTGTCCTGCTTTGTAGTTTTGTATATATTTACGTATTATATTTTGTAATTCATTGTATTTTTATAATTCTGATATTGTCTCAGGGAGCCTTAGCTTTTACAAAATAAGAATTTCTAATTTTATTTTTAGCTCACCTGGCCTAAAAGGCCATGTGAGCTTTTCTCATCACTTGGCGTCCGTCGTCGTCGTCGTCGTCGTCGTTAACAATTTTTCGAACATCTTCTCCTCTGAAACTACTGAATGGATTTGAATAAAACTTAGCATGATTGTTCCTTAGATTATCCTGCACAAAGTGTGTGCTTCGATTTTTGATCCGTCAAAAAACATGGCCGCCGTTACTTAAAATAGAACATAGGGGTCAAATGCAGTTTTTGGCTTATATCTCAAAAATGAAAGCATTTAGAGCAAATCTGACATGGGGTAAAAATGTTCATTAGGTCAAGATCTATCAGCCCTGAAATTTTCAGATGAATCAAACAAACCATTGTTGGGTTGCTGCCACTTAATTGGTAATTTTAAGGAAATTTTGCAGTTTTTGGTCATTATCTTGAATATTATTATAGATAAAGATAAACTGTAAACAGCAAAAATGATCAGCAAAGTAAGATCTACAAATAAGTTAATATGACCAAAATTGTCAATTGACCCCTTAAGGGGTTATTGTCCTTTAATGACAATTTTTCACAATTTGTTCATCACATTTGCTAACTTTAAAAAATCTTCTCCTCTGAAACTACTGAATGGATTTGGATGAAACTTAGCATGATTGTTCCTTAGATTATCCTGCACAAAGTGTGTGTTTCGATTTTTGATCTGTCAAAAAACATGGCCGCTGTTACTTAAAATAGAACATAGGGGTCAAATGCAGTTTTTGGCTTATATCTCAAAAACGAAAGCATTTAGAGCAAATCTGACATGGGGTAAAAATGTTCATTAGGTCAAGATCTATCAGCCCTGAAATTTTCAGATGAATCAAACAAACCATTGTTGGGTTGCTGCCACTTAATTGGTAATTTTAAGGAAATTTTGCAGTTTTTGGTCATTATCTTGAATATTATTATAGATAAAGATAAACTGTAAACAGCAAAAATGATCAGCAAAGTAAGATCTACAAATAAGTTAATATGACCAAAATTGTCAATTGACCCCTTAAGGGGTTATTGTCCTTTAATGACAATTTTTCACAATTTGTTCATCATATTTGCTAACTTTAAAAAATCTTCTCCTCTAAAACTACTTAACCAAATTCAACCAAACTACAACTGAATGATCAGTAGGGTGTATAAAATAAAGTTTGTGCTTTATTTTTTATTTCGTCAAAAAACATGGCCGTCATGGCTAAAAATAGAACACAGGGTAAAATGCAGTTTTTGGCTTATATTTCAAAAACTCCAGCATTTAGAGCAAATAAGACAAGAAGTTAAAGTATTTATTAGGTCAAGGTCTACCTGTCCTGAAATTTTCAGCCGAATTGGGTAACTGGTTTTTCAGGTATAATGCCCCTGAATTGATGATTTTAAAGAAATTTTGCAGTTTTTGGTTATTATCTTGAATATTATTATAGATACAGATAAACTGTTAATAGCAAAAATGTTAAGCAAAGTAAGATCTACAAATAAGTCAATTTGACCAAAATTGTCAATTGACCCCTTAAGGAGTTATTGCCCTTTAAAGACTTTTTTCACAATTTGTTCATCATGTTGACTTACTTTAAAAAATCTTCTCCTTTGAAACTGCTGTATCAATTTCAGCCAAACTTAGGCTAAATGAGTTTCAGAGTATCTAGTATAAATTTTATATTTCATTTCCTTGTATGTCAGAAACATAGCTCCTATGGCTAAAATAGAACATAGGAGAAAATGATTTTTTTTTTGCTTTTGAAGAAAATAGGACGATTCAAAGAACATTTAAATAAATTGAAAAGCCAAAATAATCATTGATGAGAGATTTAACCAAAAAAATTAAGGTGAGCGATTCAGGCTCTTGAGAGCCTCTTGTTAGTCTGTTGGTCTTTTTTTTTTAGCCATGGCCTTGCCAGTTTATTTTGAACTATTGAGTTTAAATATTCCTTTGGTATCTTTCACCTCTGTTTAGCAATAGTATGTCATTGTCTTTGTATAGCTATTGAAAAACCATGACAGAAAGAGCATAACTGATATTATTTCACAATTCTTTTTAAATGTAAACTGTTTAGCTCAAAATTATATAAAAATGTCAACAAGTAACACACATATTAATATTTTTTATCTGCCGTTCAGCGTTTACTTATAAGTCTTGCATTGTTTCTTTTGTGATGAATATTATTTAGCATGCAAAGCAAAAAAATCATAAGGTGTTAGAGGACTTATGTACCTTTTTTTATATTATTACTATGAACTATAAAAAATATTGGTTTAGTTTATTATTCTTGCTAAAATTAAATTATGACAAAGACAATTTAATTTACCATTTTAGAATATAATGCATTTTGGGTATTATTTCCAAAAGTGTACAAATACTCAGGCTTCCTCCACTAATAACAATTGATCACCATGGAGTGGCAAATAGTGATGGAAGTGGCGTTAAACAACAATCAATTAATTAATTAATCAAATTTATGCACCAAACTCTTGTGTTTGGCATATATTTTTTTCCTTATAATAATTACCCTATTCTGAAGGTTTTATTTTAAATTATGAGCAGACAGATTCATATTTAGTGTTTTAGGAAATATTTGTACTCGTTATAATTGGGCATTTATTCAGATTTTTATATCTAAACAGTTTTAATATGAACATATCATTTATATTTGTGACTTATATTGTGTCTTTGAATATTTAATGTCATTTTGTGAGGTTTTTATGTATTTTTATAAGAAAGATGAGTATATATACATATATACCATATTATTAAAATCACACTACAGTTTTGATATGTCAACATTTATGTTAATGAAATAACATTATATTTAAAACCCCTTCAACTCATTTTTGATACAAATATCATATGTTCATTACAATAGAAAGAAGTTTTTAACTCTTAGAGTTTTGAAAATGAGAAGTAATGTCCAGTCCCTAAAAAAAATAATTTAAAAGTGTTTGTTTAATTTGATCCTCTACAGTCTTATGATTATTTTTTAGACAGTTTTGATCTAAGGGAGCTACCATTTGATTTTTATGGGGGGACTAGGATGAAAAATTTTGTCCTGCATTTTTACCTAAATTGTCATCCTGATTTATTTGTTTTGCAAGATCCTGCCTTTTTTTTTAATCAAAATTCCTGTCCTGCCTATTTTTTTCAAATTTCATCCTAGCCCCCCCCCCCCCATAAAAATCAAATGGTAGCTCCCTAAGTATTACAGAGCAAATAAACTTCATAAAACTGATTAAAAGTAGGTTATACATTTCATTTTTTTTAACTAGAACATATAATTTGATTTTGGCAACAGGAGTTTAATGATGTTCATGCCTGGTAAATCGATCAGGAAAAATTGACATATCAAGACATATCAAAAGCTTTTTTAAGCTGTAATTTTGTTTAGGTGTTTTTTCTGCCATAAACAAATGAAAATAACCAAATTATAATTTTGCAATTTTAGCATTTGCCTTAAACCAGTATCTTATTATTATTTTTAATAAACATTCCATTTAACTTGTTTTATTTTTTAGCCAGTCACAAATGATGTTTTATCTTGTGCATCAGAAAGACGAGATCTAAACCACAATACCATTTCAGTGTTCGAGAGATAATTAGAGGTAAATGTCAATGAGACACCAACCTAATGAACAACTTTTTATACGACCGCAAAAATTTTAATTTTTCGTCGTATATTGCTATCACGTTGGCGTCGTCCTCGTCGTCTGAATACTTTTAGTTTTCGCACTCTAACTTTAGTAAAAGTGAATAGAAATCTATGAAATTTTAACACAAGGTTTATAACCACAAAAGGAAGGTTAGGATTGATTTTGGGAGTTTTGGTCCCAAAATTTTAGGAATTAAGGGCCAAAAAGGGCCCAAATAAGCATTTTCTTGGTTTTCGCACTATAACTTTAGTTTAAGTGAATAGAAATCTATGAAATTTTGACACAAGGTTTATGACCACAAAAGGAAGGTTGGGACTGATTTTGGGAGTTTTAGTTCAAACAGTTTAGGAATTAGGGGCCAAAAAAGGGCCCAAATAAGCATTATTCTTGGTTTTCGCACAATAACTTTAGTATAAGTAAATAGAAATCAATGAAATTTAAACACAAGGTTTATGACCACAAAAGGAAGGTTGGGATTGATTTTGGGAGTTGAGGTCTGAACAGTTTAGGAATTAGGGGCCAAAAAGGGGCCCAAGTAAGCATTATTCTTGGTTTTTCGCACCATAAATTTAGTATAAGTAAATAGAAATCTTTGAAATTTAAACACAAGGTTTATGAACATAAAAGGAAGGTTGGGTTTGATTTTGGGAGTTTTGGTCCAAACAGGTTTTTAGGAATAAGGGGCCCAAAGGGTCCAAAATTGAACTTTGTTTGATTTCATCAAAAATTGAATAGTTGGGGTTCTTTGATATGCCGGATCTAACTGTGTATGTAGATTCTTAATTTTTGGTCCTGTTTTCCAATTGGTCTACATTAAGGTCCAAATGTCCAAAATTAAACATAGTTTGATTTTAACTAAAATTGAATCCTTGGGGTTCTTTGATATGCTGAATCTAAAAATGTACTTAGATTTTTGATTATTGGCCCAGTTTTCAAGTTGGTCCAAATCGGGGTCCAAAATTAAACTTTGTTTGATTTCATCAAAAATTGAATAATTGGGGTTCTTTGATATGCCAAATCTAACTGTGTATGTAGATTCTTAATTTTTAGTCCCATTTTCAAATTGGTCTACATTAAATACCAAAGGGTCCAAAATTAAACTAAGTTTGATTTTAATAAAAATTGAATTCTTTGGCTTTTTTGATATGCTGAATTTAATCATGTACTTAGATTTTTGATTATGGGCCCAGTTTTCAAGTTGGTTCAAATCAGGATCCAAAATTATTATATTAAGTAGTGTGCAATAGCAAGAAATTTTCAATTGCACAGTATTCAGCAATAGCAAGAAATCTTCAATTGCACAGTATTGTGCAATAGCAAAAAATGTTCAATTGCACAGTATTGTGCAATAGCAAGAAATCTTCAATTGCACAGTATTGTGCAATAGCAAATATTTTCAGTTGCACAGTATTGCGCAATAGCAAGAAATGTCTAATTGCACAATATTGTGCAATAGCAAGAAATTTTCAATTGATTGGAGTTATCTTTCTTTGTCCAGAATAGTAGTTGAATCAACTTAAATCATTGTTTTATACAATGCACAATGTATTTTCACTTTTACTACCAACTGATAAATTAAAACACTCTTTACCATTCAGTGATAACAAGCACTTTTTGTTACATTTTAATATTTTATGATACATTAAATGAGTAGTTATTGTTGCAAACTCCATTAGAAATTTGAATTGAGATCAGTTTTGAAAAAAGGGAAAGGGGGATGTGAAAAAAATGGTGGGGGGGGGGGGTTAATTTTTCTCATTTCAGATTTCATAAATAAAAAGAAAATTTCTTCAAACATTTTTTTGAGAGGATTAATATTCAACAGCATAGTGATTGCTCAAAGACAAATAAATTATTTTAAGTTCATTAGACCACATTCATTCTGTGTCCAAAACCTATGCTGTCTCAACTATTTAATCACAATCCAAATTTAGAGCTGAATCCAGCTTGAATGTTGTGTCCATACTTACCCCAACCGTTCAGGGTTCAACCTATGCGGTCGTATAAAGCTGCGCCCTGCGGAGCATCTGGTTAGAGATTGTTTTCCTATAATGCAAAACCAATTCTACTTTGCACGCATCTGACTTGTTTTTCTGTGATTTACCTTCATCAGGTATGCTCAACACTAATTGTAACAACTGTGAAAAACCAAAGGGCCTAAAAGAGACACACAGATACATAATGGAGTTTTAACCAAAGTATATATTAATAAAGTATATGCACAAATGCATGATACTATCGTTATATCATGTACGGTAATTAAAGGTATTAAGGTGGTTTTAATGTCCCAACCATAGCAGAGGGGGGCATTACATTTTATTCATCTGTCTCAGGGTCTGTTGATTCATCTGTCCGTATGTCCAGGGGTCGAAATTAGTGCTGTTCCGGTGGTCAGGGACCAGTAGAATTTGAGTCAGACCAGTATATGTTTGTCACCTTGTCGATAAAAAGAGATGGCAAAACGTTTATTGCAAGCAATGACACTGATAAGGCTGAAATACTTGCCGAATTTTTCACAAGTGTATTCACTAAAGAAGATGATGAGGATGAAACCTTTTTAAAAGATATTAAGTACGATGAACCGTCTAGTGATGAAGTCTTTAAAACAAAAGAAATTAACAAATTACTTAAAAACTTAAATACGTCAAAGTCACCAGGGCCTGACCAGGTACATCCTAAAGTTTTATATGAACTTGCAGATATAATTGACATTCCACTTTGAATCATTTTTAATAGTTCTTTTTCATCCGGTATTGTACCAGAAGGTTGGAAAATTGGTCAGATAACAGCGTTGTTTAAAAAGGGAGATAAAAAGCTTGCGTCGAACTACAGACCAGTTAGCCTCACAAGTATTATATGTAAGATCATGGAAAAATTAATAAGAAAGAGAATTGTTGACCATATGAACAAACACGTCCTATTTAGTGATAGACAATTTGGATTTATCGGGGGACGATCAACAGGTTTACAACTGTTAAAAGTACTAGACCATTGGACTGAAATTCTAGATAATGGAGGATCTATTGATGCTATCTACACTGATTTTATGAAGGCCTTCGATAAGGTTCCACATAAGTGTTTAATTAACAAGTTAAAATCGTATGGAATTAGTAACCAAACATGTAACTGGGTCCAGAGCTTCTTACATGGTAGAAAGCAAAGAGTACAAGTTAATGGAAATTATTCACAGTGGCATAATGTAACTAGTGGCATACCACAAGGGTCAGTTCTCGGACCAATACTGTTTGTTCTTTTTATAAACGATTTACCCTTATGTGTGGACTCTGAGGTATTTATGTTCGCAGACGATACAAAATTAAATAGAGATATACAAACCCCAAATGATATAAACATAGTTCAACAAGACATAGATAAGTTGTTCAGATGGAGTGAGAAATGGCTGTTACGGTTCCACCCAGATAAATGCAAAGTACTGCCAATATCCACGAAACAAACGAAGAACCAAGATGGGAGATACAAGATGCCAACATATGATGGTGCAGAAACAACTCTTGAAACTGTGGAATGTGAGAAAGATGTAGGTGTAAACATAGACTCTAAGGTTAAATTTGACAAGCATATACAAACACAGGTTAACAAAGCCAACCAACTAGTAGGACTAATCCGAAGGTCATTTAAGTATTTAGACTACAAGAGTTTCTGTTTACTATTCAAAGCACTAGCTAGACCCCATCTAGAGTATGCCAGCAGTGTTTAGAGTCCGTATAAGAAAAAGGATATTGAATCAGTCGAAAACGTACAAAGACGGGCTACAAAAATGCTTCCAAACTTGAAAGATCTATCATACGAAGACAGATTAAAACTCTTAAAATTACCAACACTTAGATATCATAGACTACGAGGAGACATGATCGAGAAGTACAAAATTCTCAATCACATCTATGATGAAAGGGCATCAAGTGGTATTTTCACATCAAGTAGTGGTTCAACAACAAGAGGGCATTCATTGAAGTTAGTAAAGAACAGGAGCAGGCTGGATGTTAGAAAGTATTATTTTACCAACAGAGTAGTGGAAGTCTGGAACAGTTTTCCTGAGACAATTGTAACTGCCAAAAACGTTAAAACATTCGAACGAAGACTAGATAAATATTGGAAAGAACATCCTATGATTTATGACTACACAGTAGATTACAACTTCATGATCGGAGGTAGCACAGTAATCAACAGTGATAGTGTCAGTGAAATAGAGCCAAATATAAAGGAGCAAGCTGATCTCCTGCGTTTGGAAACACTTAGGTAGACTTAGGTAGGTAAAATCCCTGATTGAATCGCGATTTCGTTTTTTTTTTTTTAAACAATTTACCATTTTTTAAATGAGTCAAATCGACGGACAAAAACAATAAAAAATTAAGTGACATTCAAATGGAAGATCTGAATAAAGTTTATGAAATTGACAAAAAGAAACGTAAATATCAAAAATCATCGGTAAAAAAAACGCGAATGGTGTAATTATATAGTTGATTGCAATGTAATGGATTGTATTATGTATATCATGTGAACAATTTGCAGTGACAGACCTAGATAAGAAATGCATTTTTGTAACGAAATCTTCAAATTTTAAGTTTCTGTACTTGCTAATGAACAATCAGAGCAGCACTAAAAAACTACGAGAATAAAGGAGAGGAAACAAAGGAAGGGAAAATCATAAAAATAAACGTCAACATCTCTCATTTATATAAGAGTTTGTCAAATGAATTTCGTTCATGCAGGACCAGTAGATTTGGAGCCAGACCAGTAGATTTTCAGTCCACTGGTCCGGCTGGCCAGTACACTAAAAAGCTTAAATTCAATCCCTGCGTATGTCCCAAAATTGGTTTCCATTCCCTTTAATTTTCCTCAACCTATGCTATTACACATGTACGCAACGCTTATAACCACAAAACACAGATCAAGATTGAATTTGATTGCGGTCACTTTTACAGTTCTAGAGTATGTCCCTTTCCCATATGTAAAAATTGCTGAATCTTTTCGTTTCTGTTTTAACTAGTTTGCCTCAATCAAATGTTATGAATCTTGTACACAATGCTTATAAACACCAAACACTGATCACATCAGAATTTTGGTAGCATCACGATCCTTTAGTTGGAAAAATTGCTGATTTATTTTTTAAGTTTGTCTAAACCTTATGTTAGGAATTTTAAGCACATTGCTTATTACAATAACACACATATGAAGTTTCAATTTTGGTGCTGTCACTCTTACAGCTATTCCTTCAGCTATTCCTTCTGGTAGATGTTTAATATGTTATAAATTAGTTGTTAAATATATATATATATGATTGCTTATGTATCACTAACCGTTAATCTAATGCCAATGTATAAATATACGGATAATATGGATAGAAACTGTCTGTTATCCCTTTCAGATAGTAAACTTTAAATTTTTTTCTAACTTTTTCAAATCGACTTGGATTTTCCAAAAACTCTACAGCTATCTCATTTATATATTGATCTTATAGAAAGCCAGGTTGTTTGGTAGCTAGATGTATTGCTGTTAAATTTATAGATTTAATTAATAGGTAAGAAAAAAAAACTCAAATTATAAGTTTAGGCTGAATTTAGATAGTCATCTTTAATTTTTTTCATAACTTTTTTAAATCAACATGGATTTTCATAAAACTCTACAGCTATTTCATTTATATATTGATCTTACAGAATGCCAAGTTGTTTGGTAGTTTGGTGTGATACTGTCATTCTTATGGATTTATTAAAAAGGTTTAAGAAATATAGATTACGATATTTCTCCACTCGAGACACTTAAATTTTATTATTTAAAGCGCGAGGCTTGCCGAGCATTTTAAATAATTAAATTTAACTGTCGAGAGTGGAGAAATATCGTAATACACGAGTTATAAAAAAAATTAAAGATGACTATCTAAATTCAGCCTAAACTTATAATTTGAGTTTTTTTTTCTTACCTATTAATTAAATCTATAAATTTAGATAAGGCTATAATCATTTGCTGAGAACAGATTTTTCACTAGTGAGGAGAAATATTTTTTCTCACACCAGTTAGGAAATGTGAAAATAGCACAAAAATTAGAGAAAAAGCTATCCTATGTCGAATACATAAAACTTGGAAAAGAATATGAACTGTTTGTAGATAAGTACGGTTTCATTTTTCAAGTACAACGTTAATTCATCGAGTCCATTGAGTAAAAGAAAATGCAGGATAAGCAAGGGGGCGGGGGGGGGGGAATAAATGAAAAAATATGTGAATTGAGTTTTTTTTTTATCCTACATTGAACTTTTGATGTCGTCTCTTGATCTAGAGGAGACATTTAAATTGAATATTTAGATGTGAATAGATATAGGAAGATGTGGTGTGAGTGCCAATGAGACAACTCTCCATACAAATAACAATTTAAAAAGTAAACCATTATAGGTTAAAGTACGGCCTTCAACACGGAGCCTTAGCTCACACCGAACAACAAGCTATAAAGGGCCCCAAAATTACTAGTGTAAAACCATTCAAACGGGAAAACCAACGGTCTAATCTATATAAACAAAACGAGAAACGAGAAACACGTATATATTACATAAACAAACGACAACTACTGTACATCAGATTCCTGACTTAGGACAGGTGCAAACATTTGCAGCGGGATTAAACGTTTTAATGGATCCAAACCTTCTCCCTTTTTCTGAAACAATAGCATAACATCACAACAAAGAAAAACATACGATAAAATATCAATTGGCAGACTTAACTCAATCAAAAAACGTATGATTAAACAATGAACGAATAAATTTGATCTGCGATATCTGAATACAAATGCACAGTTAATTAAATATTAGAGACAAACATTCATGACCAAAAAGCTAACAAACAAATTCAAAAACAGGACATGACTGAGAAATATTTAACCAATCAATGTTCACTTTAGAAAAAAACCGGTTTTTTATAATCTTGAAGTTTATACAAATGTTGTAAGAATAAGTGAAGATATTACAAATAATCAAAGCTGGTGTACAGACAAGATCCGTATAAATAAAAAATGACAAAAAAGCATTATAAACAGTATCAACAGGTCGAATTAACAAGAAAATACGATTTGAGAGTACTCGCAGTTACTGACAGCTAGTTAAAAGCCAAAACCAATTAATAATAAAAAATCATGCATCAGAGACTAAAATCGACTAAAACACATCACAGGGATTTAGTATTTTAACGTCATTAATAGTCAAAGAAGACATGACTTGTGCAATGCCAAAAATAAATGTATCGACAGGTAGTAGTATAGTGAAGAGCGACTTCTATAGAAATAAAAGTTAACGTGTCTGTGTCTCTATACATCTCGCCTCAAAAGATAATGAAATTTAGTTATGTTTTAATTTGCTAATGACAATATCAATATTAGTGCCAATGTGAACTATATTCAGAGATCTTATTACAATATCGGTACGATAACCCTTACTTATAAGTTTGTTTAAAGGTTCGATGAGTTTACAAGGATCACATAGTGATTTCCTCGCTTTAAGTACAATATTACCATAAAATTTAGGATGTGAAATACCATTTTTAATAAGCTTTCTACAGGTATAGCCAAATTTACTAATCAAATCTTTGTATCTATGAAAGAATTTAGTAAAAGTTTTAAGTAATTTATGGCATAACTGTTAAGATTTTAAGTTTAAACTTTACTACCAATTGCAGAAAACTATAAAACCAATGAATTTCACATGCACATTTATAAAAGCTAGAATTGTGATTGGAATCATGTATGAGAATATGTCGATGGAAGCTTTAAACGACCTTGACCAGATACGTTAATATTAATCAGTCCATTCAACGTTATAGTATGTGTGTTCTATTTTCGAAGGTGTGGGGTCGAAAGTTTAAATTGACCAATGGAAACGATAGTTCCTTAGAGAATTAATCCAATAAAGTTTGTTTGACTGATTACGTCGCACTACCTTTCGCTAAGCTAAGCCGCATATGAGTGTAGTTCAAATCAAAGTTTAAAACTAAGGCAGCAACCATTTGATTTTCTGGGGGGGCTATGGTTTTTTTTTGGAAAAAAAAGTTTGTTTCCAGTTTTTGGAGAAAAAAATAATTTGTTTTGAATTCTGAAAAAAAAAATTGTTTGTTATACCCTCAGCTGCCACTATATGAAATGCTAAAATTGAAAGAAAAAAATTGTTTGCGACTTGTTGCGAAAAAAATAGATTGTTTTTCGCCACAGGCGAAAAAAAAAGTTTGTACAGAAAAAAAAAAACATAGCCCACCCCCCCCCCCCCCCCCCCCCCCCCCCCCAGAAAATCCAATGGTTGCTGCCTAACAGTACATGAAAGGTTCGATTTATCAAAGAAATTATCAGAGAGGTCAATTTCATTTGCTGACGTTAGTAATCCATCAAAGCAAGTGTATAGGGTGAAAGGAACACCATCTGACTCATTAGAATTTTATAACTGTATAGAAACTACATGAAATTGTTCAATGTTATAGCGACTCTCACTCTATTATAATTGGTGGCGATTTTAACGAAAATATTTTAAGTAAAATTGATACGAGAAGAAACAAATATTTAGTAGACTTTATGAATGAAAATGGTTTATATACTGAAGAAAATGGAATTACTTTTGTAAATTGTAGTGGTAAAGGAACTTCAACTATTGACTTTTTACTTTTTAAACAAGATTTTAAAGAGAATGTGTTTAATATGGAAACAATGGACAATGTGGCTACTAACGTATCTGATCATTTTCATATTAAAGCGAGAGTGAAATATATCATCAATGCTAAAGAAAAACTGAAAAGTTCAAATTCAAATATTTTACCCTCTGGAAAACTCCATGGAAAAAAATAGATAAAGACGCATATAAAACTTTAGCTGAAAATGGTTTAGATAATTTTTCATCATCTTTAGAAAATAGATATGAAGTGGATATTGCTTTTCAAAATATAAACAGTTTACTCTTCAATTCAGCAAAAAAGTTGCTGTCCAGCTCCTCGAAAAAGATATAGAAAACCAAAATTAAAAGTAATGAATGAAGACATTTCTGGCGCAATTGCAACGAAAAAAAAGGCTTTTTATCAGTGGAAGATTAATGGGCGGTCGGAAGATCCAAGGAATGAACTTTATATTCAGAAAAAAGAGACAACTTATAATTTACGTAAACACTGTCGCAAGGCAGTTGCGATGAATAGAATTGATGAAAGAGGAAAAAATAATGGAAGTAAATATCAAAAACAAAAATTCATTTTATAGACTTATTAAAAAAACAGAGGGGAAGATTAAGTAATCATATAGATGAGCTATCTGTAGGAGACAGTGTATAGTACAGAAAACGACATTCTTAGTGGATGGAAACATCATTTTGAAAATTTAACAAAAAATTCTATTCATGAACATTTTGATAACAAAACGTCGAACAAGAATATATTGATATAATTGACATTTGTAGAGCTATGTTTCAGCACCAAAGTATTACTGAAAATGAAATAGTAGAATCTTTGAAGTTATTAAATTTAAATAAATCACCAGATATATTTGGAGTTTCAACTGAAAACTTATTATATTATGGAGGACAATCTCTTTTTTATCACCTTAAAGAACTTTTGGACAGTACTTTTAGACTTTGTTATATACCAGACGAACAGAAATTAGGGATAGTAATTCCACTCTTTAAGAATAAAGGCAGTTGTAAAGACAGTAAAAATTATCGAGGAATAACAATTACTCCAACATTATCCAAACTCATTGAGGCTGTTTTGAAGATCCGAATTAATCCTGACATTATAAAATATCAAAATCCATTACAACGTGGTTTTACTAAAAGAACAGCACCATTAAACTGCTCTTTTATTATAGAAGAATATCACAAGGAATGTATTGAGTTAAATGATCAAACAATAATAACTATGCTTGATGCAAAATCTGCATTCGATGCTGTTAAACATGCTGGGCTTATCAGAAGATTATATCAAATGAAAATTCCAGAACAATCTATTTTAATTATTGATAATCTATTATATAAAAATGCTGTTTCTTGTGTTAAATGGAATAATCAAATATCGGACACTTTTATAAATAGAACAAGGCGTAAGACAAGGAGGAACTCTTAGTGCAGACTTGTACAAAATCTATATAAATACACTTTTAGACATTTTAGCTGGTTCAGGATATGGAGGAAAAATTGGATCGATTTCTTGTTGTGCTCCTACTTGCGCAGATGATTTAGCCATTCTTAGTAATTGTCCGTATGAAACGCAAATTTTAATTGATATATGGCCTTTGATTTTAGTAAACGTGAGGCATACTTACTACAACCAGCAAAAAGTTGTGTTATACAGTCTAAATCACGTCACCATGAGAAAGTAAATAAAAATTTTTGGAATTTAGGCAATTCTGTTCTTCCAACTTCTAATAAAGCAACACATATAGGAATATGTTGTACTGACGATGATTCATGTAAAGCTACAATAGATGAGAATTTAAAGAAAGCAAGAAGGACACTTTATAGTTTAATGGGGGTTGGACTTTATGGCGAAAATGGACTAGATCCACAAACCTCAATGTCAATTATGAATACTTATGTTATACCAATAATGTTTTATGGATTGGAAATAGTGATCCCTAGAGGAAGATGTTTAGAAAATTTAAATATCCAATTTAAGAAGTTCTTGAAACAATTGTTATCTTTACCAAAAACAGTAGCAGATCCTGCTATATATATGATTTCTGGGATGTTACCTGTAGAAGCTCAAATAGATGTACAAATTTTAACTTTTTATGGAAATATTACTAGACAAAGACAAAATTCTATTGAATGGCAACTAGCGGAAAGGCAATTAAATGTTAAATCTATTAATAGTAATAGTTGGTTTAGTTTACTGAGGAAAATATTTTTGAAATATGAACTGAATGATCCTGCACAATACTTAGTTAATCCAATTAGTAAATGCCAATGGAAAAGGGAAATAACTTCCAAAGTTCAAAAATTATGGACTGAGAAGATACTGATCAAGCAAAACTTTATACCAGTTTAAAATATTTATCGTTGATATATAAACCAGGACAATGTCATCCTATTGCAAATACAAACGCTATGAATTCAAGGGAAATTATTAGAATTCCTACAAAATTGAAAATAGCTACTGGGAGTTACATTCTGCAAACAGTTAGAACCAAATTTATAAGTAATACAGAACTGTCTATATGCAAACTGTGTAATGAAACAGAAGAAACTTTACCACATTTGTTATTAACGTGTAAAAGTTTAGAAGATATCTGAAAACCAATTTTGGAAGATTTAATTAATTCCTGTAGTGAAGAGTTAGCTGTTTTTAATTTGAAAGATGAACATTTTGACATTTTACAACTGATCATAGATCCCTTTACTTACATGACAATGTCATAAATGTTAAGAAATGAAAAAGGTTAAAGTGATACTATATAAAATTGAGAATGGAAATGGGGAATATGCCAAAGAGACAACAACCCGACCATAGGGAGAAAAAAAAACAACAGCAGAAGGTCACAACAGGTCTTCAATGTAGCGAGAAATTCCCGCACCCGGAGGCGTCCTTCAGCTGCCCCCTAAACAAATATATGCTAGTTCAGTGATAATGAACGCCATACTAATTTCCAAATTGTACACAAGAAACTAAAATTAAAAATAATACAAGACTAACAAAGGCCAGAGGCTCCTGACTTGGGACAGGCGCAAAAATGCGGCGGGGTTAAACATGTTTGTGAGATCTCAACCCTCCCCCTATACCTCTAGCCAATGTAGAAAAGTAAACGCATAACAATACGCACATTAAAATTCAGTTCAATAGAAGTCCGAGTCTGATGTCAGAAGATGTAACCAAAGAAAATAAACAAAATGACAATAATACATAAATAACAACAGACTACTAGCAGTTAACTGACATGCCAGCTCCAGACTTCAATTAAACTGACTGAAAGATTATGATTTCATCATATGAACATCAGGCACAATCCTTCCCGTTAGGGGTATAGTATCATACCATCATAACATATGTGAGAAGATCATAACCCGTGTCATGCCAACAACTGGTTTTTGCCGAATAAATGTGTTTAGTTCCGATGCAAAGACCCTATAAGTGAATCAATATTAACGCCAAAATATGCAATCTTTAATGACCTGATAACAGTATCGTAACTATATCCCTTCTTAATAAATCTATTCAAAGGTTTTGTTAGTTTTTGAGGTGAATACTGACACCTTTGTGCTTTATAAAGAATATTTCCATAAAAAATTGGATGTGAAATACCTGAACGTATAAGAAGTCTGCATGTTGAGCTATATTTACGAATGATGTCCTTATACCTATACCTATAGTATTAATGAATGGGTAGTTTTATAATGGCCCTGTTATATGTCCAAGGTCTGTAATAATGGTCGAGGAAGTATGTAATGGCCCGAGGCAACGCCGAGGGCCATTACAGACATCCAAGGCCATTATTACTGACCGAGGACATATAACAGGGCCATTATAAAAACACCCATATCTTAATACATTTATTAACCAACTGAAAAAAGTGTATGTGTTGCTGCCAACTTGATGTACTCTCTTACTCTTTTAATGACAGTTTAGTTTGAAAAATAATAATTTGTACTTCACCATGATCAAATATCCAAGATATTAAGTTGAAAGGAGTTATATGTGTCAAGGATTTGTATAGTAATACTATACAAATCCTTGTGTGTGTTGAAAAACAGGATGAACAATGATCCCTTTTTATGGTTCTTTAATGTTTGTTGCTGGTTACTAAATTAAATAATAATAATTAAATAAAATACAAAAAGGTATTATACTCTTTACAGCTTTTTATTAACTTTATTAAAAACCCTAACTGGGCTTAATACAGACAAGCTGGGCATTAATACAGGGCCATTACAGAAAAACAGGGCCATTACAGAAATAACAGGGCCATTACAGAAAAACAGGGCCATTACAGAAAAAAAACAGGGTCATTACAGAAAAACAGGGCCATTACAGAAAATATGTTGTTTTTAAATCTTTAATAACCATGCAGTCATTTTTTGGCAATAATGTACTTAGATTTAGTTGGTTAATAAAGAACATCATGATAGATCCAAAATGTAGACGATTATGTTACAATCTCAATTGTGAAAGGTATAGACTGTTGCAATTAGATGACATATAGAAAAAGAAAAGAAAGTAGATAATAACATTTTATGAATCCTAAGTGACGATTGGTTGTCTACTCTTAAACAGTGATATTTTTAGATAAGTATTTTAGATTTTAAAATATTTAATGAGTTGATGATATTGACATTAATCCCAATTTTATCGTCTAGAATATGTTGTACAATGTAAAAAGTGTATAGTGATATTGGTGGAAGATATTTTTATTCATGTTGTGAAATCCAATACTCGGAAGAGGTGTGCCTACATTGGCAGAATATATATAACAGATTACAGATTACAGATTAGTTTCGCTCCCTTTACCTACATTCCCCTAATAGATAAGATCAAACATATTTTGAAATAACTTTAAGACAATTTATGCAAAAGTATACATCCATTTTTATGGAGATAAAATGTAAGTGCATTATCTTTAACATATAAAATACTTTATACCGACAGTCGTTGGTCGAACAAGCTACGGTTATTGACCCGCCTCAGTACCTGCGAACTACCAGGTAACATTCATACAGGTGTGAATGGGCGTTTTTCAATAAAAGCGTAAATTTCAGACCTAAAAAAAATGGAAAATCAACTTGTCTAAGGGGGGCTAGGATGAAATTTGAAAAAAATAGGCAGGACAGGAGTTTTGAGTCAAAAAAAAAAGGCAGGATGAGACACTTTCAAAAAAAAAAAAAGTCAGGACGACAATTTAGGTAAAAAAAAAGTCAGGATAAACTAAAAAAAAAAAAAAGGCAGGACCGAATAGAGTGAAAAATAAAAAGGCAGGACAGATATTACAACTAAAAAAAAATGCAGGACAAAATTTTTCATCCTAGCCCCCCAATAAAAATCAAATGGTAGCTCCCTTAAAATGATATTATTTTCATAATTTGTGTACTGTTTCGTAGGGGACTTTTGTGACTTTTGTCCCCTACGAAACTTCTTCTAAACACACATATTTTTTTGCAATTTTAAATGTTTCCTATAGACAATGATAGACCTTTATAAATAAAAACCAATAAATTCACATGTGAAACGTGGTTATTTCACTCTCTGACGTCATACAACAATAGGCGTTGTCAAGACGTCGATAACCGCGGATCAAAACAAATTGTGAATGCGTAGAAAAAAGATATAGTTCCTTACATGTTTTACATTAATTTCTTTAAAAAAAAGCCATTTGCCAATGTAATAAAAAGAATAACTAATCGAAGAATTCGAATAGAGAAAAATATTCAACGGGTGACCGAACAACACATTAATTCACGAATGTGCATAGCGCATGAGTTAATTATTAGTGTTGTTCAGTTATGAGTTGAATATTTTTCGATTGTATTGAATGATTGGCAAATGTGTTTGTCTGGTTGATTTGACATTGACCTAATTTTAGAGAGGTTATGTTTTTTTTTCTTTTAAAAAATGGTCAAGCAGATAACAAAAAAATAAATTCTTAATTCAAATTCCCCCCATACCTTAATAATCTTTATATAGTCATGATAGTGTTATATTAAATATTTTGAAAAAAAAAAAAAATTTGATAGTCACTCAGATTGTGTTGAAAAACTAAATAAATTTATTTGCATTTTGTGCAAAATAAAATTTCTGACTAATAAATAACCCATAACAAAATGAGTGTTATCTGGGGCTATTATACTATAATTAGTATAATAGTTAGTCCCAGGTGTTTAAGGGTAAAAAGATTTTACCATGTACCAGGAGCAAAACATCTGATAATTCTGTTTAACCCTGAACTCAGCACATCCTTAAATCCATAGGTTTGCTTAATTTGGTTTATGGAAAGACTGACCTTAACCTCTTCCACATGGTTCAAAATATAATCATAATGGTCAATGTAAAGTTTTTATGGAAAGGGACTGGCAATGGCATACATTTTGTACATTGCATAACAGATATTATAAGCAATAGGTCAAATATATATATAGAGAGTATGAAATGATTGTAAGGACAGTAAGGTGTGCATTCACATGATCATCTACATGTATAGCTGGGTTCATCTGATCTTGAACTGATTTTGATGGTTCTGGTAATTAAATATTAAGTTTTCATTATTAAATTTGTTTCTCATTCTCAGATTCTTTAAGTTTAACATAACCTAAAGTTACTGTATTAAATGATTGAAAAGTGTACAATATGTTCGTATGGCATGGTCCAGGTGACACTGGTGATAAAATCGTGTTTATCGTAAATATAAAGACTTTTAACATCAATTCAATCATTGTTGTCAGTCACAGGTGATCAGTGAAACAGGCCAGACATTTTGTACATGGGCACATTAGATCTTGTTACATTTATTTGGGTAAAATTAATGATAGAAAACATTAATGCAAATGATTTTTACATATATTTTAGATATAATGACTATATGGCAAAATTTACATGTGCAAGTGTGTATTTCTCAGAGTACACATATAATTCATTCATTCTGATTAGAATACAGATTGTGTGTCAAATTGCCAACCTTGCTTTCAAAAATCTGACAATATTTTGCATTACTTTCTTTTCTGGTAATTATTATCAGCCAATGAAATTTCAACCTATAAAATTGTGAAGGTGTATATATATGTATTCATCTGACAAAACCAGAGGAATAGGAAAGATTAAAAAGAAGATGTGGTATGAGTGCCAATGAGACAACTCTTCACAAGAGACCTAATGACACAAAAATTAACAACAATAGGTCAACATACGGTTTTCAAAAATGAGCAAAGCCCATACTTTTAGTCAGCTTTAAAAGGTCCCGAAGTAAAAAACATGACAAATGTGAAACAATTCAAACAAAAACAAATAACCAGCCTAAATTATGGACAAACATTTATTTTTAGTAACACATCAACAAAGGATAGCCACTGAATTACGGGGTAAAGGTCATTATAACAGAAAATAGTATGGAAGATTTTCAGATCCTCGTAAGCTAAGCTTCGACACAGAATCTGTGTTTTAATCAGATTATTAGTCATTGTAAATATTGTACTGTATTTTTTTAGCTCATGGACATACACTATGACTAAAGAACTTCATGATTGCCTTTGTTTTGTGATATTCATTCTCACTGTTGGAAAACTGCAAGGTTTGTATTTTGTTTATAAGACAGTCATTTATTAATTTAAAATTGAAACAAATATTTTCCCTGCATTATAAGTCATTACCAAAGTTAATCATGTTATCATGGTTATCATAAATTTTGTCTTTGTTATGACTTCAGTCATCTTTTTGGCTTGAGACTTGTGCTGAAGTAACTGACTTCTTATTCAGTAATGACAAAATGTACATCTTGCTGCACATTATCATAATCCTCAAGTTTACAAATATAAGAATTACAAATAAACCTTCTTGACTGATCTATCTGCATTATATTTTGACAGGTCAATCACAGGTACCAGTGATAGAGGGTGTTGTTACATCCAAAGATGGCCGACTGGAAGTTCATGGCTATGAGGGAAGGAGTTTAACTGTGACATGTACGTCTGAGCTGGATATGTTAACATTGATGTATAATAATACCTACTACAATGAAACAACGCTGAATAATGGAAGTTACTCGGTAAACTTCACAACCATGGCTGTGCGAGGGGATGATGGACAGAACATTACTTGTCAGTCAGTCAACTCAACAGATGGAGGAACTTATGAGTCATGGGCTGTCATATATTTGAGTTGTAGGTAGATCACACTTCATTTTAAACATATTCAGGGATCCAGGGGGTTCAGAGGGTAGGAACTTCCCTCACCTTCTTTATATAATCATTGCTTTTGAATTTATTTGAATGGGGTCATATGATTCAGATTGGAACCACCACCAATCCCCATCCCCCCATATTTATCCTTGGTTGGAACTTGGAACCCTCCTATTCAAATTGGCTTGATTCTTCCCTGCTAGCTTTAAAAAAGAACCTAAAAAGCATGTCTTCTTCTGTTTCTCCTACACAATGTATGACCCCTTGTAACATAAGTTTTGTAATTGATGTGTTTAATCATGGTTAAGAAATTCTGTTTGGAAGAAAGACATGTAAAGTTGTATGGTTAAATTCAAGAAAGTCATTTTATTTCAAAGATTTAAAAAAGAATGTTGAAAAAGGCATTATCTAGAAATTAAACGTTATATCCAAGAGAGATTTATTATTGATTTTAAAAGTGTATGACTGGGTCATATCCCTGTAGACTAGAGATTTTATCACCTATAATACATTATCAACATTACCAACATGTAATATTAAAGTTTCACTTCAGGGTATAAGTCAATCATTGTATTATTTATTAGTTGATCAGCTTGAAGTAGGCTGGATATGGTTGATGGGTTACACAAATTTCAAATATTTTCACAATATATATTTTTTTAAACGATTGCACAATGAGATCCACATGGTTGGTGGTTGTGTTATAAATAAGTGATTGGTTGTTGGTTGCTTTAGAAATAAGTGATTGGTTGTTAGTTGCTTTATAAATAAGTGATTGGTTGTTGGTTGCTTTAGAAATAAGTGATTGGTTGTTAGTTGCTTTAGAAATAAGTGATTGGTTGTTGGTTGCTTTAGAAATAAGTGATTGGTTGTTGGTTGCTTTAGAAAATAAGTGATTGGTTGTTAGTTGCTTTAGAAATAAGTGATTGGTTGTTGGTTGCTTTAGAAATAAGTGATTGGTTGTTGGTTGCTTTAGAAATAACTGATTGGTTGTTGGTTGCTTAAGAAATAAGTGATTGGTTATTGGTTGCTTAAGAAATAACTGATTGGTTTTTGGTTGCTTTAGAAATAAGTGATTGGTTTTTTGTTGCTTTAGAAATAAGTGATTGGTTTTTGATTGCTTTAGACATAATTGATATTGGTTAGTGGTTGCTTTAGAAATAACTGATTGATTGGTGGCTGCTTTAGAAATAACTGATTGATTTGTGGTTGCTTTAGAAACAACTGCTATTGATTGGGGTTTGCTTTAGAAACAACTGATTGATTGATGGTTGCTTGAGAAATAATTGATTGATTGGTAGCTGCTTTAGAAATAACTGATTGATTTGTGGCTGATATAGAAATAACTAATTTATTGGTGGCTACTTTTGATTTGTGGCTGCTTTAGAAACAACTGATTGATTGATGGTTGCTTTAAAAATAACTGGTTGATTTGTGGTTGCTTTAGAAACAACTGATTGTTTGGTGGTTGCTTTAAAAATAACTGATATTGATTGGGGTTTGCTTAAGAAATAACTTATTGGTTGGTGGTTGCTTAAGAAATAACTTATTGGTTGGTGGTTGCTTTAAAAATATCTGAATGATTGGTGGTGACTTTAGAAACAACTGCTATTGATTGGGGTTTGCTTTAAAAATAACTGATTGTTTGTGGTTGCTTTAGAAGTAACTGAAAGATTGGTGGTTGCTTTAGAAATAACTGATTGGTTGGTGGTTGCTTTAGAAATAACTGAAAGATTGGTGGTTGCTTTAGAAATAGCTGAATGATTAGTGGTTGCTTTAGAAATAACTGAGTGATTGGTGATTGTTAAAGAAATATCTGAGTGATTGGTGGTTGTTAAAGAAATAACTGAGTGATTGGTGGTTGCTTTAGAAACAACTGATTGATTGATGGTGGTTTTAGAAATAACTGAGTGATTGGTGGCTGATATGGAAATAACTGATATTGATTGGGGTTTGCTTAAGAAATAACGTATTTTTTTGTAGCTGCTTTAGAAATAACTGATTGATTGATGGTTGCTTTAGAAATAACTGAACAATTGGTGGTTGCTTTAATAATAAATGATTGATTGGTGGTTGCTTTAGAAATAACTGAATGATTGGTGGTTGCTTTAATAATAACTGATTGGTTGGTGGTTGTTTTAGAAAAAGCTGATTGTTTGATGTTTTTTTTAGAAATAGCTGATAGAATGGTGTGTGCTTTAATAATAACTGATTGGTTGGTGTTGCTTTAGAAATCACTAATTGATTGGTGGATGCTTTATATTGGTTGGGGTTTGCTTTTTAAATAACTGATTGGTTGGTGATTGCTTTAGAGATAATTGATTGATTGGGGGTAGCTTCATGTAAACAAATCACCTCACACCCAGTGTAACCTAGGTAACATGCAGTAGTGTCATTTATAATCTTACAAATACCTAATATTTAACTACTACGGTAAGTTACTTTGATATTCTGTACTGAGCAGTAATATATTAGGAATTTCAGGATGTTTACTTGGTGGTTAACATGTGGAATGTCTTTTTAAAGAATGTCCTTGCCAGATCTTCCGTCAGATGAATTATTGTAAGGTTATAGAACTAAAGATTATTTCAGGTGCGAATTGTTTTTTTTTTGTTCTGTACATTGGAATATGGTGTGATGATAATGCATAATAAAATATATAACAAATAAGTTTGTTTTAAACTGTTGGTAAGAAAATCAAAAGGGTTTTCATATGGATATTCATACTACTAAATGTCCATTTCATTTTTATTATCTTGTTCTGATTATTATTATATTTTTGTATCTTTTCAGTAAAACCAATTGACGTTAAATTAAAAGGTGTATTTACAGTGGAAGAAAATGATACAGTAACTTTCACATGCACATCCATAGGAAGTCGCCCTGCACCTGATGTGACCACACTTTATATTTATAATGAACTTGTAAATAAATCATCAACTGTTGTGTATGACAATATTACAGACACATATACAGCATCTGTGACTGAGACGAGAATGATAGATAGAGGGTATAGTAGTGTGCCTGTATTTTGTTTTGTGACAATGACAAATTTATCATATACCAGCTTTGACAGAGAGAGTTTAGATGTACATTGTAAGTACAATTAACATACAATTAAATGTTATTTAATGTTTAAAAAAAGAAATCAGTATGGTCTTACAGAAGGCTTTGTTGTATCATAATAGCAATTGCTCAAACACTTTACCAAATTGCAGTTTGAATTATTCTCCTACAAACTTATTGTTGTATGTTAATAAGTTGCTGTGTCAATTATATACAAAATATGAATAAAACCCCCCAAAAAAAAAAAAAAAATAATCAAGAGGTCAAAATATGGTTTAAAAAGAAAGTGGAGGGAGGAGAAGATATCATAGGGGGAATGGAATTAAAAACAATTTGCAGAAGAAAAACCTATAACTTCAGGGCCAATACAAATGACTCAAAAAACAAACAACAGCCCACAAAATACTGAGGCTACGACAAGTGGAACACCCATTGTCATCTGTGAGACAGACCATACCAGTCAACCAATTGCAATCCATAACACATGTCCATATAAAATGTGAAGCTCTAAATCTCCCTCTGTTTACTAAAACATGAACAAATACAACAAAAACTACTGTATAAGAAATATACTATCAAGACCATCATTCAAGACCTGAAAGTGACAAAAAACAAGATGGATAACAAAAAGGCAATCAAAAACAAGGTTGCAGAATTTTGATACTGACATCCACATGCACATGAAGAGTGGCCAAACTAGTTTTTGGAAAGGCCAAACATTTCTTTCATTCACATATATATGCAAAATCAGTATAAACCTTACATGTCAAAATTTTATCGACCTAAAAATGTTTTTATCATTGGAAAAATTAGAAAGAAAAAAAACCTGATGATTGTGAGTTGTAAGTCAAGTTAATTTGATGAGGGGAGATAATCATTTATTGCAGATGGTCCTGACGTAAACCAAGTTTATCTGACTGGGCGTACTTCTGGTGATGAAGGATATACAGAAACCTATAAATGCAGCACAGGAAATACTAACCCAAATGCAACAATTAATTGGTTTAATGGCTCAGTAGAAGTTTTTCCACCAAACCCACCAGATGTTGTGGAATATAAATCAACTCCGGGTCTTTATATAAGGGTAATAATTTTGTTGTCATCACTTATTCTTCATTGGTTTTTTTTTTTTTAAATTTCACCTTGTTTGACGGACATATTTACCTACCAATCATTATACATACATTTGATATGTTTGATGTATGGACAAATTGTAATGGTACATGTCAGTCTGGCAGGTTTCATCTGACCTTGACCTCATTTTCATGGTTCCTTGGTCAATATTATGTTTTTGTGTTTTGTTTTTTCATTAGACATCAGTCTGTCAGACATCAGTACTTATGTTTCTGAATTTTGTCTCACATAATATTGGTATTCAAACTTCTCTACCATCTAGTGCAAAAGAGCAGAAACTGCAAAATAGCCTGATTTTAAGATCGTCATTAACATTTAGATATGACCCAACAGCTTTTCGCTTAGAAGATATTTTGTTACACAATGTATTGTAAACCTGCGTAAAATATCTTTTTTTGGTTGGAGCTGTTATTCATATATATATTTTTTGACCAAATACTATGTATGAAATGGCTATTTTAGGTCAAATATGTAAATTTAGCATTTTTTATGATGTCTGATGCTTTAATAGTGACATCACAACAGACCTTTCTGAACTGATTCAGGACTGCAGATTATATTAAATAGAAATAAGAATAATGGTTTCTTCCATTTACCTATAAAAATAATAAGATATGGTATAATTGCCAAAGAGACAACTCTCCACCAGAGATTAACATAGAAGTTAATAACTATAGGTCATGTATGACCTTCAACAATGAGCAAAACCAGTGCAACATACCTCCTCCTTTGTAATTTCCTTGTATATATCTTTGATTTAAATTACACAGATGAAGTGCTTGTTGTAATTTTCGTTTCATAATTAAAGTAAATTACTATGTTAGTTTGACCTTTGTAACTTTAAAGTTAAAAACATGAATTAAAACAATTAACTTTGGAATCTGTTTGATAAAAAAAGTCCTACTTTACAAGAGTACTGATTAAGAGGGTAGGCGTGATAAAACTACTGATTGATAAAAATAGTCCTACTTAACAAGCTAAGACTGTACGGTGACCTATAGTTGTTAATGTCTGTGTCATTTTGGTCTTTTGTGGATAGTTGTCTCATTGGCAATCATACCACATCTTCTTTTTTATATATAAGAGTACTGATAAAAGGAAGGCGTGATTACACCACTTTTGATTGCTTCTTAATACATGTAATATCTGAGTTCAAAAAGTATTGTTTCAAAAGAAATAAGCTTTTCAGACAGACCTATCTTAATTTTTTATTTTATTTTACTTAATGACTTGAAAACTTTATTGCAAAATGGCAAAACTGTTCTAGAAAAGAACAACTGTTATCTACGTTTTCTTACAAAAAGATGTTAAATTGTGGGTAAAATATGAGAATTTCTTATAAGTAATTTTTAGCTCACCTGGCCTGAAGGGCCAAGTGAGCTTTTCTCATCACTTGGCGTCCGTCGTTTACGTCATCGTTAACTTTTTACATTTTGGACGTCTTCTAGATAACTACTGAATGGAATGGAACCAAACATGGCATGAATGTTCCTTATGAGGTGCTGACCAAGTGTTGTTACTTTATAGCCAATCCATCATCCAAGATGGTCGCCAGCGGGGGACTTAGTTTAACACAGGACCCTATGCGAAATGCATACAAATGTCTTCTTTTAGGGAACCACAAAAGGGAATGAAACCAAAAATAGCATGAATGTTTCTTATGAGGTGCTGACCAAGTGTTGTTACTTTGTAGCCAATCCATCATCCAAGATGGCTGCCAGCGGGGGACTTAGTTTAACATAGGACCCTATGGGAAATACAGACAAATGTCTTCTTTTAGAGAACCACTGAATGGAATGAAACCAAACATAGCATGGCTGTTCCTTATGAGGTACTGACCAAGTGTTGTTACTTTGTAGCCGATCCATTATCCAAGATGGCCACCAGTAAGGGACTTAGTTTAACATAGGACCCAAGGGAAATACATACAAATGTCTTCTTTTAGAGAACCCCTGAATGGAATGAAACTAAACATAGCATGAATGTTCCTTATGAGGTGCTGACCAAGTGTTGTTACTTTGTTGCTGATCCAACATCCAAGATGGCTGCCAGTGGGGGGGACTTACTTTAACACAGGACCCTATGGGGAATGCATACAGATGTCTTCTTTTAGAGAACCACTGAATGGAATGAAACCAAACATAGCATAACTGTTCCTTATGAGGTGCTGACCAAGTGTTGTTACTTTGTAGCGGATCCATCATCCAAGATGCCTACCAGCAAGGGACTTAGTTTAACATAGGACCCTATGGGAAATACATACAAATGTCTTCTTTTAGAGAACCCCTGAATGGAATGAAACCAAACATAGTATGAATGTTCTTTATGAGGTGCTGACCAAGTACTTTGTAGCTGATCCATCATCCAAGATGGCTGCCAGCGGGGGACTTAGTTTAAACTTTAACATAGGACCAAATGAGAAATACATACAAATGTCTTCTTTTAGAAAACCACAGAACGGAATGCAATATTAAACCAAATTTTATCCTTTTTTATATGGTTTCAAAAACCCAAGTAGAGTCAGGTGAGCGATTCTGGCTCTTGAGAGCCTCTAGTTTCATAAACTTAGCGTAATATGATTGTTACAGGCTAAATTTATCGTTTCCATATATGTTTCATCACAACTAACATTTTTCACTTTGTTATCCATATTAAAATCAACCTCTACCAACTGATTTATCAATAAAATAAACATAATTTTGAAAGAATTGAAGAATTTGATCATTTTTTGCAATTACAGGGTCCAGATAATAAATAGTTTCACATCTCAACTTTTTCAGAAATGGTACAGTTCTTCCCAAGAATGGAAGATTAAATTTAGTAGATATCACAAGGGTACAGTTATAAAGTGTGTTGTTCAGGGTACAAACAATAGATCTGTCACAGTTACAAAGACGATATCAGATATATATTGTAAGTAACTTGTGTGGTCATAAACTGAGTTGACTTGAAATATCTGATGTATCGAAGTTATCCCATGGTTTGGAACTTTGGTTCGATATAAATACATGTATTATTTGGACTCTGAAGAGTCAATTTGGATGTCGAAATGCTATGTTTTGAAAACTAAATGACTTGATAATATTAAAAAAAAAAATTGGTCATCATGATACTTCAGATTGCTTTACTTTAAAAGCTGGTGAAGGTCATACAAATGAGGGAGGCTCCTCTGAGGCTTAAGTTCAACATCTTATATTTGATTTAATTATCTTTATTTCTCAATTAATATTTTCCCATTTTTGTATTTTTAGACAAACCAGAGTTAGAGATTACAGGGCACCAGTTGATTGATAATGTAACAGGACACTATATCATTAATGAAGGAGAAACACTAAATCTTACGTGTACATTGTTAGGAGCTAATCCAATGACTACAGTTAAATTTAACAGTCCTGGAACATCAGGTAATTTCATAGTATCTACTTTGATGTATGAGCTAATATTGGATAAACCTGTGGCAAAAAGTAAAATAACAAAAATACCAAACTCTGGAAAATTCTAAACCAAAAGTCACTAAGGAAATGGCAGTTGGCAAAATCTTAATCTCAAACATATGAAACGAATCGATAACACTCTTATTCCTGACTTGGTACAGGCATTTTCCTATGTAGAAAAGGGTGGATTAAACCTGGTTTTATAACTAGCTAAACCTCTCACATGTATGACAGTTGCATAAAATTCCAATTATGATATAGTTTGATAACATAGGAATAGAGTTTGTCTGTTAATATAGCTTAAAGATTACATTTTCACAATTTTCTAAAACTGCTATATTTTGGGGCCAAAAGGGGGTCTTACTACTCCTTTGTTGATTTAGTTTTGCTTGTTTCATATTATATTAAGTAAACGTATGCTTGAGGTATAGCTTAGTCAATGGGCAGCATTATGGTTAAAACTTGTACATACACAGTTACAGAAATGAAAGACAAAATTTTCTTAAACAGTCCAATAAAATTATTACTGAAATTCATGATTTATATTTTTTTGACGCAAGATATAAATCTGTTTACATCTCAACAGTGTAACGGTTAGAACATTGATAGTTTCAAGTAAAATATACTGAAGTATATATCCTTTATTCATGTATCATTACCACTAAACTCTACATTTCAAAAACAAAAACTTTGGATTTAAACTATACATCAAGCATGAATTTTTAGAGGAAATCACTGTCAGTTTAAGTGAGCTGTATTATATGTTGGTGATTCTTAGATCTCTCTTATCTATCTTTATAATGCCTTGTGTAAGCTTACATTGAGATGTGAATTGCAGATGACACCATGCAGTACTGGTGGTGATATAAATTTTAGGCAAGTTTGACCAGATCAGATGAGAGAGCACAAAACAATGGACATTTTGTGGTAACATGCTTCTTGTGTGATCTCTTCTCTTTTGGCATATTGATCCTTTTCATTATTCAATGTATAATATAGTTTACCAATTTGAATAAATATTTTATGATAAAGGTGTCAAGATAATGACATGTATTACAAATAATGATGTAGATCAATATACATTAAAGCTTAAATATACCAAAAACAAATTTTAAGTTATCTCCCCTTGACCACAGGTGTAAATCTGCATTAGAATATGAAATATCTTAGTCTTTTAAATGTGTTTCCCTTTAAAGGGGCACTAGCTGTCAAATTCATTGTAACCGATTTGACTCAAATTCTCATATTTGGTTTATAACAATGTAAAACATTTATCCAAACTATCAAAAGTCTAAAATAAACAGTTTACAGAGCATGGGGTAGATAATATATAGGTTCGTTTCGTGTGTATTTTAGTCCAGACGCCATCTAATTAACTATCGATTTGACCTCAGATGACCATATAAGCGATGTAAACAAAAATAAAGATACGAATAGATTAAACCAACACGTGCAATTGCATTTTTATAGGTCTGTTTGATTTTAATTTATAGATTAAAAATAGATGTTTCTCATTGTTTTTAACCATATAAGAATGATTTTATGTGCATCGAATTAGTAATCAAATGATTTACCGTAGTTTCACTTTCATTGTTTACATTCTTTTTCTTTAAATAACCAGTACACGTACAATGCATGCGTTGTCAATCTCTAGCTAGGGGTTAACTTGAAGTTCACATGAATACCGGTTAGAATGATGATGACGTTTTCACTTGCAAGTGAATCAGTCAAAAATTATGTTTAATCGCTTATTTCAACAAAATTAAAGGAAATTGATTCCTAAAAGCCAATTATTATTTCATTATTCCAATTTGATTAATGATTGATCTAAAAAAAATCATACTTTATTTTTTTTATATATATCGTAGCTAGTGCCCCTTTAACTTGTTTTTGTTTATTTCATGTATATATTTTATATAAAATATGGAATTTTGTTACTTGGCACACATATGGTATATTTTTGAAGCAAATAGAGCATTATGTAAACAGTCCTGATATCTCAACTAAACCTTTCACTCCTTTGTGTTGGCACTCATCCACTTTAAATTAAATGAGAGAAAAAAGGGGGGACATTTTTAATTATTTGCATTCAAAAGATTTTGATATATATTGTCTTCAAGACACACACTTTGTAGAACAAGATGAAACCCTGATAAGAAACCAGTGGAAAGGTCAATGTATTTTCAATTCTTACGCATCTAATCAACGAGGAGTTGCTATCCTGTTTAAAAATAATTTTGAATATAAAATACACCAAGTTAAAAAAGATGAGGATGGCAATTTTTGGGATTGGATATTAATATTGAAGACAAGAGATTTACTCTGATAAATGTGTATGGGCCGAATACTGATAATCCTTGCTTCTATGACAAACTAACAGAAATCATAGACTTTTTTGATAATCAACTGTGTTTGATTTGTGGAGACTTTAATCTTGTTAAGAATTTTGACCTAAATACCCATAACTATAAAAATATAAATAATCCAAAATCAGGGGATAAAATTTTAGAAATTATAAAGTATAAGACTCTTGTGGATCCATTTAGAGAGAGATACCCTGATCTTAAAAGATTTACATAGAGAGAAAAAAATCCATTTAAACAATCACAGTTAGATTTCTTTTTGATCTCTGAAAGCCTAATAGATGACATATGCGATATAAACATTGGCAATAGCGTAACAGATCAGACCATTCACCAGTAATTTTGACTTTAAAGATAAATGGGTTAATAAAAGGCAGGGGCCTCTGGAAATTCAACAACTCTCTCCTTCAAGATACTGAATGTGTAAAATTATTTTAAAAAACAATTATTAGCACAGTTGAGCAATATGCAGTGCTAGGTTATAGCAGAGATGCTTTAAACAGTATTATTAATGATTTTGATATACAATTTACAATCAGTGACCAATTATTTTTTGAAACACTTCTCAATGAGATCAGAGGTAAGACTATTTCTTATTCGACATATATAAAAAGGGAAAGGGTAAAACAGGAAAAAAAACTTACAAAAGAAATACAAAAACTAGAACAAAACACAATCACTAAGGACAAGAATTTGTATAGTAAGAATTTTGCGACAAAGTGTTTATGATATAGTTTGATAACATAGAAATAGAGTTAGTCTGTTAAGTTATAATAATACAAAGAACATTAATCATATATTTCTTAATAATGTAGGAAGATATGGTCAGCGCTCATTATATTTTATTTTTTTAAGTAACAATAAGTTTCAATCTTTGCATAGATATGTACATTTAACCATTATAATATGTGGTTTTTTTTTTATCCTTTCCAGGATCGACTACAGCATCTTTGGTTATACCAGACATCAAATATTATCATGACAATGACTTCTTTTACTGTTCATCATCAAACTCTGCTGGGTATAGTGAGATTAATTTAAGGCTTGATGTTCAATGTAAGTACATCTATAATTTGTATGCCCCACTTAGGGGTATGATGTTTTTCTATCTATTCCTCTATCCATCCGTCAGTTAGTCTGTCCCGCTTCAGGTTTAAGTTTTTGGTCAAGGTAGTTTTTGATGAATTTGATGTCCATTAATCAACTTGAAACTTAGTACTCATGTTCTCTATAATATGATCTTTCTAATTTGAATGCCAAATTAGAGTTTTTACCCTAATTTTAGGATCCACTGAACATAGAAAATGATAGTGCAGATGGGGCATCCATGTACTATGGACACATTATTGTTTAACCTATTTACCAAAAAAAAATATCAAAGGATAAACTTTTAATACTTCAGAGTCTTACTGCAAAATATTTTTATCATATCCAACAGTTTTTTGTGTTGACATTGTAGCTCAGCTGACCAAAGTGGTATATAAAATAGTGTATAAATAAAAATAATATAAGAAGATGTGATTTAATTGCCAATGAGACAACTCTCCCCCAGAGACCAAATGTCATTATATTAAATAGCTATATGACATTGTATGATCTTCAACAATGAGAAAAAAAAACATAATGACATATGTAAAACAATTCAATCAAGGAATCAAGCAGCCTGAGTTACGTAAAAAACAATGAAAGTTTTATAAATGATTTCAGATGGTCCTCATATATCTAACGGATACAAGCATTATGTGGAAGAGGGTAGAAACGCAACTGTTGAGTGTCGTGTGGAATCAAATCCACCTGCCACAGTCTGGTGGGAAAAAGAGGGAGACAACTCTACACGTTACAATGGTAACATGCTGGATCTGACATTGGCAAACAGAAACCAGGGTGGAACATACATATGTTTTGCAGCTAGTGACAGAAAATATGAGAGTGGGATGATAGAAGTGTTGTCAAACGAGACTTTTGTAGTCGATGTTCAGTGTAAGTTATTCAAAGGCCAGGATTCAATAGACTATATAGAGTGGGGTGCTCATTTTCGCCATAATTTTCCATGTTTTCTGCAGTTTATGTGCAGGTCTTTTTGTTTTTGAAGTATACTGATATTTCTATATGAAGATAACATCCAAATCTAAATATTGTTAGCTTGAAAATGTGTTTCTTTGAAAAACAATCATCTGAAAAGTTAGATTTAAGGCTATTTGGAATTTCCTGATGTTTTGTCAAAGGGGGACACATATTCACCGTTTTTACACATCTATTTAAAACCAAATAACTGTAGGCTTAAACAATATTAATCAAATCAATTTCATTATAGATGAATAGCAGACATTTCAAAGGTGTAAAGAATTGAAATTTAGGGCAATCAGTCAAAGAATTACTAAGAAATACTCCTTTAAAATCATTTTTTCATTCAGGAAATTGGCCGAAAATCATTGTCTGTTTTTCTGTCCTGTCTGGTAAGTGCCGAAATTTTGTCTAAGTTTAAAAATAATTATTATTTACCCTAATAATTTCTTAAAATATCAAATTGTATTAAACAAACTATCTTTCTTCTTCTTTTTTTTCCAGGTGACTTCTATGAACTTAAATTTTTGTGTTAAATTTAAATGTTTATGAAAATGCAAGTTCCATAAGAATGTTTTTTAGCATCATAGGAAAATGACCTATAACCTTTGTGGCTTTGCATTGCTGTGTAATTGAGTAATTGACAAGTAATTGCATAGTTTCGTTTTATACAAAAAATGAAAAGATTGTTTAACAGCATGAATAGTTTAATGTTTTGTGATATGTTTTTCTGATTTTCCTTTCATAAAAAAAAAGTTTACCACTAATAGATATATATTGTAGTTCCAAAAAATGTTCATTTATATCTATTGAGAAATAAGGAATCATTGCACAATTTGCATATAAAAAAAAACACCATGTGGTTTTAATATTTGTACATATATAATATTGATTAAATGAAAAATTTAATATTTTAGATGGTCCAGGATCATCAATACGACTGAGCCCCAATATCACATCAATAGAACTTGATGCTGGTACCCAGGTTCCTGTAATTAGATGTATTGCTGACTGTAACCCAGAGTGTCAGTACACCTGGTACCTTACCAGTGGTATAGTCAAGACAGGTTCAGAACTCAACTTAGGCAATGCCAGTAGTTACTGGCATATTGGTGAAGTTAAATGTAAAGCTGAGAATGATGACTTCAGAAAAAAGTACACAGCTTATATCAATTTTACCATGTATATCCGACGTAAGTTTTTTGTATACTGTGAATTCATTTATTTTCATGAGTGCCAATTGTTTAGATACATGTATATAGGAAAAATTATAATTTCATGGACATTTCATTTTATTGTTTTACAATGGTCTGCATACATTATAAAATAAGAAGATATGGTATGATTGCCAATTTAGACAACTCTCCGCATGAGACCAAAAAACACAAAAAAATTAACTGCAAAAAATAGCCGATAGGTCACTGTATGGCCTTCAACCATGAGCAAAGCCCATACTGCTTACAAGCCTATCGCAAATTTGAATTTATTGAATATTTAAATTCATTTTCCCTCTGTAGCCAAAAAACCAAAATTGATATCCCACAAATGATGACGAATGCACAATTTTGGTCATTTAAAACTAGATAGAAAATTATCAAGAAAATAGAAACTCATATGAAATGTATGAATTCAAGATGTCACCTGCATTTGTAACTTTATTAATAAAAACATAATTGTTATTTAGTATAAAAACTCTTCTTCATTTTGTCTATTTTTATGATACCAAATAAGAAGATGTGGTATGATTGCCAATAGACAACTATCCAACATAGTCCAAATGAAGCTGATTTAAGCTATTATTGATAAAAAACTCCCTTCAACAATGAGCCAAAATCATACTGTAAAGTCAGGCTTTTTAATCAGCCACTTATTCATGACAAAATGTGTAATAATTTAAACGAAAAAAAACTAACAGCCTGATTTATAACCCCCAAAAAAACAAAATGAATAACTATGACAGACAACAACAAACAACAACCACTGCGATAATGTCTCCTGATTGGGGGAAGGAATATATAGAATGTGAACTCACTTCTTTTAAAAGTTTTTGTCTAAATAAAATGAAAACTTGAATTGTGTTGTCATACAGTCATTTACTATACATGTTATTATAATCTAGATCAACCCAGTATTGAAAAGGTAGATATAAACAGTTTTAACTGGTATGAGGAGGGCAGTGAAATTCTAGTCACATGTGATGTCAAAAGTTATCCACAGGCCAATATTACATGGTACAGAAATAATATGGAAGTAATCACACCAGGTTTGTATCCCATATTTGATACTTCTGAGGCATTTATACAGTACGGGTAGGGACTTATTTTTATGGATGTCTTAATCCGTCTAGTCGGATATGAATAATCGGACATTTTTATGGTAGGTAGTATGTTCATTAAACAACAGATCCAGGTGTGAATGGTCCTTTCATCTTAATCCGTGTTGCTAAAATTACGGTTCACTGATTTCAGAATCAGATTACCTGTAATTTTAACCTCTCAGTCACTTTATTGATTATATTAGTTCTACATCGTATTTGACATAAAATATTTTTACAGGTGAAGTACTGGAGAAAATTTTGTTTAATAAAAATAGCCTATTTTTGTTAATTATGGTTTTGATATTTCAACTGTTAATATTTATTTTCTTTGTTCCTAAAAATTATTTTTATTTTATGTTCCATTTCGTTTGTTTTTTTTTTTTTTGTATCTTTTTGTTATTTGTTTGCATAAATTGTTTAAACATATATATTTTTACATGTATTCTATTTCTTGAAGCTTACGGTTATTTTTATTTTACTGATTTATTTTCCACATAAATCCATTGATTAGCAGAATGCTATCTCAAGTGCTGCTGCATACATTTTAGTTTGACGCGGTCACATGCAAAATATTTCTAAAATTTGTATTTAATATTCAGTCTGTTGTGTCAGTTCCGAGATAACAATAATTACAGTGAGCAACACTTGTATATTATTAGTAGCTTGATGATTCTTTGTAGTTTTTACTTTTTACTGTAAACAAATATTGTCTGAAAGTTGGAGATGTATGACTAAAATAGAACGCAAATAATAACACTAGAAGAAAATATTGATTCTTCCCGGGCATAAGTTTATTTTAAGATTTCCGTGTTTGTTCATTATGCTAAATTAATATAATTGATCTGCATTTGGGGGTAGGGGATAAAAGGGGTCCGGATCTCGAAATCCCGGGCTTAAAAACACGAAGTCACAAGGTCCCGAATTTAAATAAATTTAAATCCCGACATCGCGAAAAAAGAATTCCCAGATCCCGAAAGGGTTAATCCCGAAATCCCGAACTTATTTGCATAATATTAATTTACGCACAATCCATGTAACAAAGGAAACTTAATTGTATGTTATATTTTTTATAGCAATCTAAAAGAAAAAATTGCCGTGAAAAGACAATTCCATGATACACATATCAGTGATCAACAGCGTGTGCACGTGGTTGAACTTTAACTCGACTCCACTCACAATAATATTGAATGCTAATAAAAGATATTAAAGATCGATTTTGTCCACTGCACGAGATTTTTATATGGCGGGAAATGTCGTAACAGTAAACACAGGTGACCTTACTGACCGACCGTGGGAAAACTCATTCATGATTAAATTTGATGTGGAATGATTGACAGTATTGTGTTTTAGTTTTGAGGCTCTTGATCGATTTACCAGAATAGAAATTTAATCGATTTACATACATGTATAATAAAAACACGATTTAGTCTTCTTTAACTATTTTTTGTTTTATTTGTATCAGTCATTTCCCGGATTTCCATTTAAATAATCTATTTGGAGACCTCCTTTAAACTTCGGAAATAATACAACATCGATTTAAAAAATCAAACTGACTGCGCGAGCTTTAGAATGACTAGAAGTACGACGAAAAAGTAAAGACAGCTGATCATGACTAGTACGACTAGCCTTCAACCCCATTGGGGTATAAATGTTCATTTAGTCAATAAACTATATAAGGTTAAACTTTGATTTTCGTGTATCGATTTGATACAATTTGTAAAATATATTTATAACACCGGCGATTTTCATAAAATATTTTAGACATGAAAATAGAAAGGCATATTATCTGAGTGTCAACAATTTTAAATAAAATAAAAAAAATAGGAATCGAAATATGATCTCGGCAAAATAAATATTGTATTAAAGGAAACCAATTGTTTGACTTTCAAAGAGATTAACGGGAAATATGTCAAAATAGAAAGCACGAGTGATCTGTCTGACCAAAATGTTTCACTTGCGAGAAATGATTGACAGGTGTGAATAGATGTAGAGGCTCCGACGGGGAAAGTTGTATCAAAAGGAAAATAACTTAATTCACAATGCCTATATATATTTCATAAATACGATATGTTGGCCTTATACTTAAAATTGAGTTTCTTATAATAACATATAAAGGAACAGGACGTTAAAAGCGGGAAATAATATAACCATCAACGAAAACTCGTATAATTTACGGGATTGAAGTCTCAACAATTTGATTTAACTTCTATTGAAAACAGTCTTGGTTGTTATTAGGCTTATTATTTTGAATTAGATGAAATATTTACGGTTTACAAATACAAATACAAAATAGTTTATTGGCACAAAACTATTGAAATAATTGGCAACACAATATATTGTTAAAAATCGTCTTTATTTCATTTTCAAATTATAAAAAAAATAAAATTATATTTAATTTTAATTTTTATTCTTATATTTAATTTTAATTTTATTTCTTATATTTAATTTTAATTTTAATTCTTTCTCTTTGAATACAAAACAATATTTTACATTTATCTATCCTCCATAAATACTAATATATCTGTACAGGTAAAATTTAATTCTAATCAAGCTGGTACAGATTGATTTACGACCTTCCACTTGGATATTGCACAGCAGGTGTTTATTACACTGGGACAACTGTCCGACCAGTCTGACATCTAGACGGATTAAGGCATCCATAAAAATAAGTCCCTACCTGTACTGTATATATTGAGTGAAAGCAAAGACTAGAAGATCACTATTAAGAGGAACTGATATTTAGATTGATTGATTGATTTATTGGTGTTTAACACCCCTTTAAGTACTATTGTACTATGTCGTTGTGGCCAGTTTTTACTATAAATGAAGGAAGCCCAAATACCTTAAGTGACCCACAAACCCTTGTTAGGTAGAATGATAAACCTAGTCAGTAGTTTGACTACTTTAGGCACCATGGCCACCTTATATATAGATTAGGAGGTAATAAAGATATGAAAAGATGCTAACTTTATAGTAAATCTAAATTCGCATTTCCCAAAAGAAGTTAAAGGAGATGATGTGCTTCAATGAGACAGCAACTGTACAACACAAACAAAATAACTGAAATACATTTAGAGGTCAACCTCTAAATAGACAACTTTTGAGTTTGATGCATTTCCGTTAAAAACTTTGGTTTCAGTGAACATCATTTGTGCGTTAAGGTGCATCGTCACTTCCGTTCCCATGTTGAGCTAGTGGTTGGAAAACTATGATTTCTATATTGCAAAAATTAGTCGGCAAATTAAATTCTCATAATAAACAATCAGCATTACTGTCATTAGGGAATTGTGATTTAGTACCTACAGAACAAACATTATTTCTAGTTTATCCTGCACAATGACAATCACTAAGATGCTTGATGAACGTTAATAGTGCATGGATGCAGCCGATCCCCTCTATCATTAAGAGACACCTAATTGACAATTTTTTCTTGTGAAGGACAAACTCAAAAGTGGTCTATTGACCCCAGATATAGCATAACTATAAGTTTATTTACAATTCATGCAATAGTTACTTCCCTTTCTATATACAGTACTCTCTTGATATACCAATTTTTTGACAGGAAAAATACAGAATGTTAAGTAACATGTCACATAAGCCAATACCTAGTAAATAGCAGACTAAGTGTGATTTTACTTGTAGATACTTACTACACCAATGAGACAACAACATGTCAGTATGATTGTTCTACTAAGAGCGTTCTGACTATAGAACATGCAGAGTGTTTAGATCACAGAAGTCACTATACCTGTCAGGCTGAAAATATCATGGGTAAAACTGTTATGGAGTCACTTAACCGTGTCAGTATTCAATGTAAGTTATTTTTCTATTGTTAATACATGTATAAATAAATATTAAGTAAATGCAGTATTTGACATTTTTGAATTGTTTAAGGACCTTCAAATATAATGCTTGTTTTGTGTTTATCTCCCCATTAAATACCCTTTTTTTAGAAGCACTATTGCTGCTGCTGAGTGAAGTAATCATTAAAGTTACCCCTTGTCTGTTGTCTGTCTTTTCATCTATCCATACCCTTCTGCAAGTCCCGAATTTGGTTTCCATTCTCAAACTTTGCTTAGCCATAATCAAATATCCTTAAACTTATTTAGGCCAGGTTTTTTTATGGCCTGGCAACAAAGTTGTCGGTGCCATATAGTTTTACCCTTGTCCGTAATTCCGTCATTCCGCAACAAACCATTATACAGAGTTTTTATACGCCCGTCAAAATTTTGACGGGACATATTATGGTATACAAATGTCTGGCGTCTGTCCTTCAGTCCATCCGTCTGTCCGGCGTAAACATGTTGCACCGTAACTTGAGAACGACTTATCCAAATCTCATTAAACTTAATATTGTTGTTTCTTATGATGATCAAATGATCTGTATACTTTTTGGTGAAAATTAGATTAAAACTTTTTGAGTTACTGGACTTTGTAACTAAAACAGGGGTGTGTTTTTTTCCCATGTCGCGCCTTATCTCAAAAACGATTTATGATAATTGATTAAAACTTTACACACTTCTCAGTTATATTAATCTGAAGATCTGCATACTTTTTGGTGATGTTTCAAAATTTTATATTTGAGTTATTGAGTATTTTGTAAAAAAAGGGGGAGGTTTTTTTACATTTTGTGCCGTATCTCAAAAACAATTTATGATTATTGCTTAAAACTTTAAACACTTCTTAGTTTATACTTTTTGGTTTTGATTCAAAATTTTCTTTTAGAGATATTAAGTTTTTTTGTAAGAAAAGTGGTGGGGGGGGGGGGGGGGGGTTCACATGTCGCGCAGTATCTCATCTCAAACACATTTTATGATTATAGCTTAAAACTTTACACACTTTTTAGTTATATTAATCTTAAGATCTGTTTCTTTTTGGTGATGATTCAAAATTATATTTAAGAGTTATTGAGTTTTTTGTTAAAAAAAGGTGTGTTTTCACATGTCACGGTATCTCAGAAACTATTTATGATTATTGCATAAAAGGAAAGGCGTATCATGCACTCATGGCGCAGCTGTTTATTTTCTAAACCCCTTCAAATATTCAACTAATTTTTGGTATGTGAGTTAACCATGATGAGTTACAGATCAAGTTTAAGTTTCGCTCTGCTCCACTAATTTTTGCCGAAACTTATGGGCTTTGGACTTTGATAAATTGTTGAATATTACAGTTATACAGACTTTTTTTCTAAACGCTTTCAGATATTGGGCTGATTTTTCGTATGTGAGTTAACCATGATGAGTTACAGATCAAGTTTAAGTTTCGTTCCGCTCTGCTAATTTTTGCTGTAATTTTGGGCTTTGGACTTTGATAAATTTTTGAAAATCAGAGTTATACGGACCTTTTTTTCTAAATGCTTTCAGATATTGGGCTAATTTTTGGTATGTGAGCTAAAATTGAGAATGGAAATGGGGAATGTGTCAAAGAGACAACAACCCGACCAAATAAAAAACAACAGCAGAGGGTCACCAACAGGTCTTCAATGTAGCGAGAAATTCCCGCACCCGGAGGCGTCCTTCAGCTGGCCCCTAAACAAATATATACTAGTCCAGTGATAATGAACGCCATACTAATTTCCAAATTGTACACAAGAAACTAAAATTAAAATAATACAAGACTAACAAAGGCCAGAGGGTCCTGACTTGGGACAGGCGCAAAAATGCGGCGGGGTTAAACATGTTTGTGAGATCTCAACCCTCCCCCTATACCTCTAACCAATGTAGTAAAGTAACCATGATGAGTTGCAGATCAAGTTTAAGTTTGTTCTGCTTCGCTAATTTTTGCCAAAATTAAGGGTTTACAACTTTGAAAATTGATGAAAATCACAGTTATACGGACATTTTTCTATATGCCTCCAGATTTTGAGCTGATTATTGATATGTGAGACTACCATCATGTTTGTGTCCACATGTGTTATTGAAATTGCAGATTTTTCAACTTTTTGAGACGGGGCCATTCGTGTTGCTTTGACATATCTTGTTTTAATTTGTTGGTTTATGGACCCCCAAACCATATTTTTCCAATTTCAAAATAAAAATAAAATTGATATTTGATGCTTTTTTATTCCTGTCGACCATAAGAAATACCTTATCCCTGAAATGTAAATAAAAATAATTTTTTTATGAAATGAAATGCATCAAACACTAACATAATTGATTACACATTGTGTTGTGAAAAATTCAAATTAAAAAATGATCTGTATGTTTTCGTATCTAAAAATAGATGATTAATCATAACTGACCTTGAAATGTTGTTTGCACAAATAATTTTGCTGAGTGAAACCTGTGTTTAAAACCAATTACAATAAGTTTGTTTCCCTTTTTTTCTCTACACAATTCTGTAAGATTTATCATCTCATAGATGAAATGGACCTGTCCAATCGTGGAAGAAGTCAAGTTAAAGTAATATATATTCAAAAATAATTTGGAATGTTCTTGTTTCATAGATAATAAAAATAAAAATCATCCATTTGGATATCATAAACTGTTATCACAGAGATATGTCTTGCCTTTTTGTAATTTTGATTATGCAAATGCTGAAATCCAAATAGCAATACTCTAACATATGACACAAGTTATGCAAATATTTAAAGTCAATGAACCATGACTGCTGTTATTCAGAGCTATAAGCCTTAACAATCTCCATGTAAATAAAATGTGCCAATGCTAATACAACTGCATACCAAATACCATTGACTTATTATAAGTCATTTCCAAATCTAAATACAAACATTAACTTGTAAACTATGTAAAAGTTTCAAAGTCAATGAACCATGAAGAGGGGATGGGGCTATATAATCTTCATCAAAACAATACATGCAAATGATAATAAATTTGCATACCAAATATCATTGACTTAACATAAGCAGTTCATCTTAAACTGATCTAATCACAAACTAATACATGTAAACTAAGATTAGTTTCAAAGTCATTAGACTGTGACTGAGGGACAAGGCAAAATATTCTCCATGGAAAGGAGATGTGCCAAAGCTTATACAACTGAATACCAATTAACATTGGCCTACCACTAATGGTTCCCCTTGAACTGACCTAATCACAAACTAATACATGATAACTTAGAAAAAAAATTCAAAGTCAATAGACCATGACTAAGGGGGGGGGGGAGCCAAATTATCTCCATGGAAATGAGATATGCCAAAGCTTATACAACTGTTTACCAAATATCATTGACCTACCACTTGTGGTTCCCTATCAACTGACCTAATCACAAACTAATACATGTAAAGTAAGAAAAAGTTTCGAAGTCAATAGACCATGACTGAAAATAGTCTCCATGGAAATGAGATGTGCCAATGCTTTTGCAACTGCATACCAAATATGATTGACCTACCACTTGCCGTTCACCATAAACTACACCTTATACATTGTTGATGCCGTCGACGCCGGAAACAGCATACCTATGTCTCGTTTTTTGACTCCGTCAAGGTGAGACAAAAAATGGGAATGCATGACAACTCATGAAATTGAGTTATTTGTCTTACCATTGGACGAGTCTATTAGTAGTACGTTTTTAAAAAGAATGGTAAAGGTTATTTTTGTTTGATTATGTTTGCATTTTTTATTTATGAGTTTTCATGCTTGATAATTATTCACCAATTTTCTGGAAATTGATAAAAAGCTTTGACCTAGACATAACCCAAACTGGTCCACCATTCCATCTATAGCTTAGCACCAAAGGTTTACAGTGTAGTGATAAGTGAACACAACATGGGTCCAGTTTAGACATAACCCAACTTGGAAATTGTATGACGATGGCATGTATTTTATGTTTACAACAGCTGAGCATTAATATTTCTTGGAACTAGAATTTAAGAATGATGACAAAAATTGAAAAAACCATACACAGAAAATATTGGTGAAAAATTGTTAAACCAACAAATTAAAAAAAACCTGGCCTTACAATACCTTTTACAACCAAACACAGATCAAGTTTGTGTTTTGGGGTGTAATTTTCACCGTTTTTGAGTTATAACCCTTATTAAATGAAAAATTTCATTAATTTTCTGTTTCTGCACTCTACAAACAATGTAAATTTACTCTGCCTCAACAAAATGATAACCCACACTTTCTCCCTGAACTTAATAATGAATGCAGTTACAAGCTTTTTTTTTTGTTTAGCTAAGTAAACCATATGATAATATTTCCTGTTCCACATTGTAGGTCATGCAAGGCCAGCTCATGATAATGTTTACAACTTTACATTACGAGAAGAAGAAGGAATAAATTTGACTGCCAATTATTTATCAATCCCTACTCCAAATGTCTTTTGGTATTTTAAACACACACCAACCTCTACAAACAGACGTGTATATGAAGATTCATCATATGGTGGACAAGATAACTTCTACTATACATCACAATATGAGATCAAGGATATCAGATCTTATGATTTTGGTCAATATTTGGCTGTTGCAATCAATTACGTCTGGAATGCACCAGACTCCACCATTATATTCAACATTTTTCAGGATAAAACAGGTTAGTACAAATAAATGATAAACTAGATACTACCAAAAGATAGATAAAGAAATGACATTGACTGTCATTCAGAACAATATTTTATTGCACACCTGTAATATACGTCACCATCGAATTTATGTGTATAATTAAAATTTGTCATTCATCGGTTCATTTAATTGGGCGTATTACGTTTACGCATTTTTATCAAAAATCCAATTTCACGTTTACGCATTTTCGTGCATTTCTTTTCCGAAATAAGTAGATACCACCTTTCTGCATTTTTACTGGTATTTCACCTGTAAAAAAAGGTAATAATGATATATAAAATTTATTTTTGGTCTTTATCAGCAATAGCTTCATTTTTGAACAGTTTGTCAAGTTTGTCAAGTAAAATTTTTGCTTCATAATGACCCTGTATAAAATACTTATCACATTTTTCTACGGAATCAGCACACTTTTCTATGTGATGCATTTTTCATCTTAGTTGCTTGTCAACTTCATAATAATCCAATACTTTTTGTGGACCCGGTGTATCATTAGTGACATTTTAAAATCATGTCCTTCCTTATAGGTTGGCCTCTCAGACCATATGATTTAGAAGTAAGATGTACAGAAAACTCAGCAGAATTAAGTTGGATATCGGCATACAATGGTGGCAGCATGCAGACTTTTACTTCTTACTATTCTTATTTTAAACCTGGTAATGATAACAGAGGACCAGAGGAAATTACAGATACTGGAGAGGGGACACGTATTAAAATCAATATACAGCCATTATATCCTGGTTATTCATTTTTCTTCACCGTCTCAGCCACAAATATCAATGGGACAACAGAGTCTGATACCTATGTTAATTGTACCACTTCTAAGACAGGTAAGTTACTGATCATACCTATGTTAATTGTACCACCTTTAAGACAGGTAAGTTACTGATCATACCTATGTTAATTGTACCACTTCTAAGACAGGTAAGTTACTGATCATACCTATTTTAATTGTACCACTTCTAAGACAGGTAAGTTACTGATCATACCTATGTTAATTGTACCACTTCTAAGACAGATAAGTTACTGATACCTATGTTAATTGCACCACTTCTAAGACAGGTAAGACCAGCACTGTTGTCTGCAGTTATATTGCTCTGAAATATGTATAGGTTATCCCATTTTCTTCAGATAGAGTATTATACAAATATTATCAGTGAATCAAGGTTGAGAGCTTTTTATACCCAGGCCTGCTCCTACAGGAGATAGTATTCTGATTTACCTCTAACACTGTCTCATTCTGTCTGTGTGTCTATCCGTTCTATAAATTTTGGTTCAAATGTTTCGTAGGAACTACACGTCAGAACTTCTCAAACTTTGGTATCAAGCTTCATGTGAGCATGATATACAATGTAATCCATTTGATATTGATTTCCAATCATTTTGAGTAATTATTTTTTCATCTCAATTGACTCTATTGATTATTGATTTTCTCAGTAGATTGGAGTGAGAACATGATGATAGGTAGATAGAAATAAACTGACCTTTAGTCTTTCAATTTCAACTCCAGGATGTTTCTCAGCTGCATTTCATCACAGGGTCTTTGTTTCAGAACAATAGATCATCTATAAATATTTATGCACGTAATGTTCTGTTTATTGTTTTTATTTATGGTGACTTGAGTAACACCATTATCACTTAGATTACAATTCTACCTTGCCAGGTAAGTTTGTATTTAGCCTATAAAATTCTTATTTAGCCTTGATAATTGAAAGGTCAGTTTATCCAATTCATACAATAGAAGTTTACCTATGAGGGTCTGAATGGGGTTTGCAGAATAGAGAATACATGTAATAGCAACAAAAAATAGAGAATAGAGAAAATTAACAACAAAATAAAGAATAGAGAATAATGCGGTGCAAAAGTATAAAGAATAACTGTGCAAAATAACTGAAAAGGTAACTGTAATGCAATACTGATAATATAACGGTCAATGTACAGAATTGATAAATAATCTTGTAACAGAAAGACTAATAATAGTAAAATCATTTTCATGAGAATTTTACAGAATGAGAGTTATTTTTAAGGCTATTAAAAGAAAAATGCCCTAAAAATTTAAAGAATACAGATATTAAAAAAAAACCCAATCCAGGTCCTCATGTCATTTACATTGTCAAAATATAGGACACACTATTGTTATTCTAAGACTATACTAGTCATCTAGTCAAACAGGTTTGGTATAACTGACTGTTTCTTGCCCTAGGTGTCTATTTCACAGTGACCTTATGTGTTTGTGCTAAGAGTACAGTGTACTGTCATATTTATTGATTTTCTGTTGGGACATCACCTACATTGTAAACATGCAAAACAGTGGCTTGAGATTTCAAGTTTATAGGAATCAATATAATCTTTAAAAGTTTATTCTATATGAACTGATATTAGTATAATAAATTAATACTTTGAATTATATATCCTGGTTGATGAGGTTTTTTTTGGGACCAAGATGTTTTCTTCATTCTTATTCACATTATGATTATTTTAACCTACAATGCACATTAAAAATAGAAAAAAAATTCAGCTCTCATTTAAAATAACCCCAAAAATTCAACATTAACAGATTTTGAACAATCGAATGTTTAAGTATTGGTCAGAATATAGGGTTCTGTTGTACTTTAACAATATCACAATAACAATAAAGTGACCTTAATTTTGGACAAGGTAAATGGCATGAAGCCAAATGTATCAACTTCTATTGTATGAATGGGATAAACTGACCTTTCAATTCTCAAGGCTAAATAAGTATTTTATAGGCTAAATACAAACTTACCTGGCAAGGTAGAATTGTAATCTAAGTGATACAACTGTACTGGTGTTACTCAAGTCACCATAAGTGTTTTCCTATCTGTAATAAGAATAAGAAAGCTTTATTTTTGTGAAGCCCAGGTGGTCAATTTGTGAAAGCACATTTACAGATCTAACATTGTTGGGTTGATGTTTAGACGAGTTGTATATATATATATACATATATATGTTTCAGGGAATTTGTAAAATCACTGTACTAATCAGTGATTTTGTAAAATCACTAACAGTTTCAATGGTTTTGAAAAATCCCTGAAATTGTTAGGGATTTTACAAAATCACTGAAAATAGACCTAGGGATTTTGTAAAATCCTTGATTACAATTAAGTATAACTTACTATTAGAAATGTGTTTTTCTTAATATAAAAAAAGACGAATGATCATTATATATATAAAAATTATATATATTGCAACCATGATGACTCTGAGATCACCCCCAATTGCGATGCAGCATTGTTGTGTGTACAAACTGATGTCACTGGTGGTTTCTTTGATAGGGGTTAGTGTCACATTCTACAACATACGGGTAATTTCATGTCGAACGTTCAGTTTTATTCGCAAAGTAAACCAAAGTACCCCGCAGAAACAAAAATGTGACAGGGAACTGACATTAACCATGTACCATGTCAGACATGAAAATTGAATCTTAATTGTGGGACTGCCTATTGAACAGAGGCTTAATGTCATATCTTGAAGTTGCCATCACAGTTTTGTAAACATTTCATGTTTTAACCACTACAGTTTTATGTACAAATATACAATTTAAAGCTTTGATTGGTTGATGGGATATTAACGCCACTGTCTACAATAAATGGGTAATTTCATGACAGTCAGTCTCATTGGCAGATGAAAAGTAATGGAAGAGGAACCTTGTAATAAATGTCCTGACAATCTGACCTTCAAAGACCATCAGACAAACAATAGAACACAAAAACAACATACAAAACTAAAGACTGCACAACAAGAGCCCCACCAAAAACCAGGGGTGATCTTATTGTGTAAAGTAGATAAAATGTGTTGTGTATAGATCGTGTTTATTCTAACGTCTAGCCATTGCTATATAAGTAACGTCATAATTACATAAGTCAAGTAGCAACGTTAACAAGTATATATTTGCGCTAAATTCGCGACATTCTCGGGGCCGGCAAAAGTTAAAATATAAAATTATTGATAACTTTAAATGTCAATCGAATAGATATTACTGAAAACTAAATAATTAATTGTCTTTCTAAAACAAATTCACGAATAACGAAGTCTATCACTTTTGGGTAGTCCATTTCTTGATGTTCTCTCGAGCTCGGACAGATGCCTCTCGTTTTGGTAGAACTCTTGTCAATCTCTCTGTTGAATTCGAAGTATCATCATTTTTGTCATCTAAATTGTTAATGTTTATTCGGATTTTTGAGCGGGTACAGTTTTAATATAGGACGTGAAGTACGTCCTGCACTAGTTCATATTATAGCTGCTCGTGTAAAACCATCGTTTCCGGCGATCAATTCATCAACAACGGCAATGTTCCATTGGTTTTTCGGTAATTTATCATCTTGGACTTGCACTACATCCCCAACTTGAATTGTTTGTAAATTGTTTCCTGTTTGGCGATGAAACTCTCTTAGCGTCGTTATGTACTTGGATTTCCACCGGTTCCAAAAATGCTCCATTAAACTCAACTGTTTATTCAAATGTTTATGCAGTTCTTGTTTTCAACTATTCAAGGCAATTTACTCAATATTCGGTTGTGGATACGGCGTTAAAGTTATTCTTCTTCAGTACAATAAGTGTGACTCTTCGTCCTCAATATCCTGTGATACGTAGGTCAATGGTCTATCATTAATGATGGCTTCTATTTCTGTCAGAATTGTTTGAAGTGTATCGATGGTAATGTAAGATCTACCTAATGTTTTCCTCAAACAATTTTTTGTAATTCCTATAAAGCGTTCCCACAATCCACCATACCAGGGCGCTCTTTTCGGTATAAATCTCCAATTTGTTCCATATGTTGACAACGTATCGTTTAGCGATGGTGATTCGGTTACTTTCTTTAATGTTTCCGAGGCCGCTAAATATGTCGAAGCGTTATCCGAAATCATGGTGTATGGTCTAGATTTACGACTAGCAAATCTTCTAAAGACTTGTAAAAATGATTTTTCTGATAGGTCCGGTACAACTTCCAGGTGTACGGCTCTCGTTGAAGCACAAGTAAATAGACATATAAAAACCTTGTTTTCAGTATCATGTTTATCTCTAATGTACAGCGCTCTGGTAAAGTCTACACCGGTAATTGTAAAAGGCGGTGCTTCAAGTAATCGAACTTTTGGCAGTGGCAACGGATCAGGTGCTGTATATGGTTTACTGTTGATTTTTCGACAAATTACGCAATTTCGCAAAATTCCTCTTACGATGAGTTACGTATAGGCGAATTCGTGGTATCCAGTAAGTTTGTCGTATCTGAGTCACTGTTAATAATACTCCCGAGTGTTTCATGTACTTGTGTATATCAAGAACAGCTAATTACGTAAAAGGATGACTTCTAGGTAACAAATAAGGAAATTTCGTTTTTCACAAACAGGTGCGTTATGAATTCTCCCTCCACAGGAAATTGCGTCTTTGTTATTCAGGTACAATCTAAGTTGTCTAACTAAAACAGTAGGTTTAGTATCCTTTAATTCAAGTATAATATTTCGTCCTTAAATGAAGTTATTTGGCAATTTAGTATCCAACACTCTGTTGCATCCTGCAATTCCTCTCTTGAAACGTATTTTACCTTGTTTCTCTGTAATATTGGCGAACAGCAATTTTTCGTATAAATCGTAATAGATAAGCTGTTATTCGTAGTTATTTTGATTATGTACTATATCTAGTAATTTGTACAATTTGGTGTATTCCTTGTTGATAATCTATTTCATTGTCCGCTGTACTCGATTCTTCTATATCTGTGCTGGTATTAAAGTAATACTGTTGTGTCATTTGGCTTCCACTACGGCCATTTTGATGTATCAGTGATCCATTCGGGTCCGTTGAACCATAGTGTGTTCTTTTCAAACTTTGACACGCTGAGTCCTCTAGTAAGAAGGTCAGCTGGATTATCTTTCGTTGGGCAATATCTCCATTCTTGTGTATTGGTCAATTTGCGTATTTTCGTTACTCTATTTCGTATGAACCTTTTCAATTGCTTTGAAGTTGATAACCACTGTAGAACTATCTGACTGTCTGACCAAAACGTTATGTCTTCTATGTGCAAAACTGATTTAACGTGATGGGCTAGTCGTGCTCCGATCAATACGGCCATTAATTCCAGCTGTAGTAGTGTCAGTTGTTTAAGCGGTACTACTCTATTCTTTGCAATAACTAAAGATGACTCATGATGGTTACATATGTAAACAGTTGCTTCGTATGCAGTTGTACTAGCGTCTACAAAAACGTGAAGTTGGGTTTTCTGATTTGGTAAATTGGGAAAATATGGTCTTTTTAATTCTGTATAAGTCGTTTTTCTCCAAATCCTTGGCTAAATTTGTCCATGTTGTCTGTATTTTTAATGGTATTGGCTCATTCCATCCGTACTTCTGTTCCCACAATGTCTGCGTTAAAATTTTTGCTCGTACGGATACAGGGCAAAGTAATCCTAGTGGATCGTAAATACGTGACGACTGTTTAAGAATTTCGCATTTCGTAATATTTGGTAGTTCAATATCAAATAAGTCAACTTTTTGAAAAGTGATCGTATCTTTAACTGTATCCCATTTCAGTCCAAATATTTTGACAAAAGTTTCTTTTTCACATATGTTGTTTGGCTAAATCTGTAAGTTTTGAGCAATTTGAACTCCATGAACGAAGGTTGAATCCAGCCTCCGACATCAACGATCTGGCTTGTACAAAATACTTTGGGGCGTCATCTTCATTTTCCAAACTGGACAAAATATTATCCACGTAAAGGTCATTCTTCATCATTGCTGATACATTTGTGTTGCATGCATCCAAGTGTTTAAGTAGTGTTGCATTTAGGATGAATGGTGAACTTGTTGCACCAAACAAAATAGATTTAAATCGATATGTTGTAAGAGTACTGCTGGGATTATCTGTGTCGCTCAACCTAAAAAAGCGTGTAAAATCTTGATCTTTCTCATTTAATCCAATATGTAAGTAAGCCTTTTCAATGTCTGTGCTTATTGCGTACTTCTTGGTTCTAAATCCCATACATATTTTTGTCAAGTCATTCAAATCTGGCGGAGTTGACATTAGGCAATCATTCAAACTTGCGTGATCTTGCGACTTTTTACAGCTACAGTCGTACACTATACGAATTGGTGTTGTTGTCGAATCCTTTTGTACGGCATGATGTGGTATATAGTGAGTGCCTTTACCATTGTCGTTTTTATCGTTTACCTTCTCTATGAACCCTCTCTTCATTTGGTCTTCAATAATTTCTGAATATTTTCTTAATAAATGTGGTTCACGACTTAGTCTTCTAATTGTGCTTTCGGTCCTTGCTTTAGCGATCATGATGTTTGAAGGTTAGTCGACTGGATGATCCAGTTTCCATGGCAACTTGGCAGAATAACATTCGTTTTCAATTTGATACAGTCTTGTTGATAAGTCTTTACAAAACTCTCCTCATCGTCCTGTTGTATTAAACGTATTCCTAACGATTCTAGATTCCAGAATTTTTCGATCTCTCTTTCCTCTGCATGGTGTGAAGTAACATTCAAAAGAACTGATGAAGTTAATGATTTCTTTCCGTTTCTTATTACGGGTCCAGATAACAAGTAACAAATTTTTGATGCTCTGGCTGTAGGTCCACTCCCTCTAATCACGTGATCTTGAACTATATCCCAATAATAATTGGATCCTATCAAGAGTGAAATTTCAAATCTATCAGCGTTATTTGCAGGATGTGCGAGCTTTAAATCTTTCAAGTATGGCAAATTGCGTGTAAAGTATTTCGTCTGATTTTGAAGTGGGACTGCAATATCTGGAACAATCAATGCATTAATGTTTACAATCTCACCTTTGTCAGTTTGTAGTTGAACGGTTGCTGTATCCAAATGGCGTATATTCTTTTCCTTGTCTCCAAAAGCTGACAGTTCAATTGTGTCCCTTCCGCTTGGTCTTATCTGTAATTTTTCGGCTATTCTCTGAGTGATGAATGAACGTTGGGCACCTTCGTCAAATAATATACTAGCTTCTGTGATCTGTTTCCCGTAAGATATTGGTGCGATAGCTGTTTTCAATAAAACGCTTGTGTGTTGTGAGGTATACATTACTGCGGTTTCTGGTTCTTCTGTTTTTACCAAGCTTACAACGGTTGGTTTCTCCTTGATGTCATGTCCTTTGACATCTGTAGCTTATTCCCCGCAAATACTGGTGTGATGTTTCTTGTTACATTTCTTACATCAGTTATGCGATTTACACTCGGAAACACCGTAGTTTCCTAGACAGTTGAAACATTTTTTCTTTTGCTTGACGATGTTCAGTCTTTCAATCACGTCAGAAATTATCGTGCAATCTCCCGGAAAATGTACACCAGTGCAGTAGATGCATGGACGTTTTTTGTCATTGAAACGTGGATTGTTCGTATTGAAATCACGCTGTGTTTTATTACGAGCTTCGGTCAGAAATGTTGCGGTAGTATGTAAACCGTTGCGGTCGGTAAATTGTCCCGCTTTAAGAATTCTTGCTTCTTTTGTGATGGCTTTTCTGAGGTTATTTAGAGTTATATGATCGCTATCATATTCACGGGCAATACTTTTTATACGACCGCAAATTTTTTTATTTTTCGTCGTATATTGCTATCACGTTGGCGTCGGCGTCGTCGTCCTGCGTCGTCGTCGTCGTCGTCCGAATCCTTTTAGTTTTCGCACTCTAACTTTAGTAAAAGTGAATAGAAATCTATGAAATTTTAACACAAGGTTTATGACCACAAAAGGAAGGTTGTGATTGGTTTTGGGAGTTTTGATCCCAACATTTTAGGAATTAGGGGCCAAAAAGGGGCCCAAATAAGCATTATTTTTGGTTTTTGCACAATAACTTTAGTATAAGTAAATAGAAATCTGTGAAATTTAAACACAAGGTTTATGACCATAAAAGGAAGGTTGGGTTTGATTTTGGGAGTTTTGGTCCCAACAGTTAAGGAATAAGGGGCCCAAAGGGTCTAAAATTGAACTTTGTGTGATTTTATCAAAAATTGAATAATTGGTGTTCTTTGATATGCTGAATCTAACTATGTATGTAGATTCTTAATTTTTGTTCCTGTTTTCAAATTGGTCTACATTAAGGTCCAAAGGCTCCAAAATTAAACTTAGTTTGATTTTAACAAAAATTGAATCCTTGGGGTTCTTTGATATGCTGAATTTAAAAATGTACTTAGATTTTTAATTATTGGCCTAGTTTTCAAGTTGGTCCAAATGGGGGTCCAAAATTAAACTTTGTTTGATTTCATCAAAAATTGAATAATTGGGATTCTTTGATATGCCGATTCTAACTGTGTATGTAGATTCTTAATTTTTGGTCTCGTTTTCAAATTGGTCAACATAAAGGTCCAAAGGGTCCAAAATTAAACTTAGCTTGATTTTAACAAAAATTGAATTCTTGGGCTTCATTGATATGCTGAATCTAAACATGTACTTAGATTTTTTATTATGGGCCCAGTTTTCAAGTTGGTCCAAATCAGGATCCAAAATTATTATATTAAGTATTGTGCAATAACAAGAAATTTTTAATTGCAGAGTATTCAGAAATAGCAAGAAATCTTTAATTGCACAGTATTGTGCAATAGCAAGAAATTTTCAATTACACAGTATTGAGCAATAGCAAGAAATCTTCAATTGCACAGTATTGTGCAATAGCAAATATTTTCAATTGCACAGTATTTCCCAATAGCAAGAAATATCTAATTGCACAATATTGTGCAATAGCAAGAAATTTTCAATTAATTGGAGTTATCTTTCTTTGTCCAGAATAGTAGTTGAATCAACTTAAATCATTGTTTTATACAATATACAATGTATATTCACTTTTACTACCAACTGATAAATTAAAACAATCTTTACCATTCAGTGATAACGAGCACTTTTTTTACATTTTAATATTTTATGATGTATTTAAATGAGTAGTTATTGCTATTTCTTCAACTTTTTTGAGAGGATTATTTTTCAACAGCATAGTGAATTGCTCAAAGGCAAAACAAACATTTTAAGTTCATTAGACCACATTCATTCTGTGTCAGAAACCTATGCTGTGTCAACTATTTAATCACAGTCCAAATTTAGAGCAGAATCCAGCTTGAAAGTTGTGTCCATACTTGCCCCAACCGTTCAGGGTTCAACCTCAGCGGTCGTATAAAGCTGTGCCCTGCGGAGCATCTTTTTCTCGTTTCTACTGGTAGTTTACTAATAATTTTAGGTACTAGTAACGCGCCATACATTTCTTGTGTTTGACCCAAACATTCAAGACCTCTTACGTACGTTTCTAGGTGGTCTCCATACTTTCTTAGGCTGTTTAGATCATTTGACGGTGAAGGAAGATCCATTAAAGCTTTCATGTAGGCATGAATAATCTTGTGAGGCGACCCAAAACGCTCTTTGAGCAAATTAACGGCAGTGGTGTAATTGACATTTGTCAGTGCGAAACCTTCAATAGTTTGGGCGGCATAACCACAGAGTTGGGCCTTCAAGTAACTAAATTTCTGTATCTCGGTCAAAGTACTGTTGAAATGATAAGTTGATTCATAGGAATCCCAAAAGGTTTGCCATTGTAAAATTTCCCCATCAAAGTGCGGTAAATCTAGTTTAGGTAATCTGTGGTTTTGACTGCTATTTGATACTGAAGAAAAGCCTTAATTGTACAAGTTATTTGTAGAATGCAAGTCACGATGGGTATTTTGCATGGAGCGAAAATTATCAAAATCGGTTGGCTGTACATTAATTTCAGTTTCATTGCTGCGTATACCCCTGTGAGATGATAATGAATAATTCATGAATATGCATGAACATTTCATGAACTGTTCATGAACAGATTTCATGAACAGTTCATCATATCTTCATGAACATTTGATGAGCAATTCATGAACTGAAAATCGACAGTAATGTTCATGAACTTTAATGTTCATGAACAATTCATGAACAAGAAAGGTTCATGAACATTTAAATGTTCATGAACAACAATGATCATGAACCCTTTCTTGTTCATGAATTGTTCATGAACATTAAAGTTCATGAACATTACTGTCGATTTTCAGTTCATGAATTGTTCATCAAATGTTCATGAAGATATGATGAACTGTTCATGAAATCTGTTCATGAACAGTTCATGAAATGTTCATGCATATTCATGAATTATTCATTATCATCTCACAGGGGTAAATTACTGTCAAGGAGAGGATTCTGGGGGGGATTGGAACCCACCCTTTTTTAGCAAGATCAATGCATATGAAAGGGTTTATAGTACATAGTTTGAACCCCACACCTTTTTTAAAATGGCTGGATCTGCACCTGTACCCACCCAATATTAAAACTAAAGTAACTATGCGTCAGATATAATAATATAAAAGGATACATGTAAAGTTTCTGCTTCTTTCTGTAATATTTTGTTGTCTCTGTTCTTCCAAGTAGAATCGCTGAATAAATGTAACTAAAATCTCCACGGAATCTGTTTTACTATCAAAACTGGCAGCTCCAGTTTGATATTTAATCATTCAATCCCCTAAAAGTATAAAAAAAATCCACAAAGAATCAATTGTTCTAGATGTTTTAAA